>NC_057806.1:474080559-474082415 GCF_018294505.1 Triticum aestivum | reverse complement strand
GGCCTCCCAGGCGGCGGGCGTGGGCGAAGGGCCGGACGCGGGCCCCGCGGGCCTGGCGCGGTCGGCGGCGATGCGGTCCCGCCCGGGACAGGTGGCGTTGGCGGATTGGTCGGCGGTGGTGGGCGGACACGTCCGATGCCCAAAATTTTGTCCGGCAGCGGCGGGTGGAGTTTCCTTAGGGTTAGGGGGAGAGTAGACCCGGGATTTTTGTGGAGGGACGTATTTATAGCGGCAGGGGAAGCTAGGAAGCTCCAAATGAGGTGCGGTTTGCGGCCACGCGATTGTGATCGAACGATCGAGATGATAGAGGGGGTTGTGATGGGTTTTGGGCCAGTTTGGAAGGGTGTTGGGCTGCAACACACACGAGGCCTTTACGGTCCCTCGGTTAACCGCTGGAGTACCAAACGAAGTCCAAATGGTACGAAACTTGACAGGCGGTCTACCGGTAGTAAACCAAGGCCGCATGACAAGTCTCGGTAAAACGTTTAATACCCGCACACGAAAAGAGGTAGAACGGGACACCGGATGACATAGGAGCGCCGGATTGCAAAATGGACAACGGGGAAAATGCTCGGATGCATGAGACAAACACGTATGCAAATGCAATGCACATGATGACATGATATGGAATGCATGAAACGCAAGCAATGACAAGGCAACGACAGCGAATAACTGGAAGACACGTGGCACATCTGTTTCGGGGCATTACAACACTCCACCACTACGAGAGGATCTCGTCCCGAGATCTAGAATGGCACCGAAGGGAAAACGGAAGAGGAAAAGGAGAGGTAAAATGTAATGCCCTCGATGCGGCTATATCTCCTATGTGTCGAAGCACGACTTAGAGGCATAACCGCATTGAAAGCAATGTCGCAAGTAAGGTAATCTTCACAACAACCCATGTAAATAGATAATAGGGGAAAAGGGGACATAGTTGGCTTACACTCGCCATGTCACACAAATACATGAATAACATTACAATCATCCAATACACTCATGGTCCGACTACGGTACCAAAATAAAAGATCAACCCCACATGCGACACGGACCCCGATCGCCCCAATTGGGCACCTCTACTGATCATCTGGGAAAGACACATAGTAACGACGAGAGTCTTCATCGAACTCCCACTTGAGCTCAAGCGCATCGTCTGGAACGGTATCATCAGTCCCTGCATCTGGTTTTGGAAGTAAACTGTGAGTCACGAGGACTCAGCAATCTCGCACCCTCGCGATCAAGACTATTTAAGCTTATAGGTAAGGCAAGGTAATATGTGGAGCTGCAGCAAGCGACTAGCATATATGGTGGCTATCCTGTTCGCAAAAGAGAGCGAGAAGAGAAGGCAAAAGCACGGGCGAACAACTATGATCAAGAAATGATCCTAGAACAACCTACATCAAGCATTACTCCAACACCGTGTTCACTTCCCGGACTCCGCCGAGAAGAGACCATCACGGTTACACACGCGGTTGATTCATTTTAATTAAGTTAAGTTTCATGTTATCTACAACCGGACATTAACAAATTCCCATCTGCCCATAACCGCGGGCACGACTTTCGAAAGTTCAAATCCTTGCAGGGGAGTCCCAACTTAGCCCATCACAAGCTCTCACGGTCAACGAAGGATATTCCTTCTCCCGAGACATTCCGATCAGACTCGGCATCCTGGTTTTACAAGACATCCTCGACAATGGTAAAACAAGTCCAGCAACACCGCCCGAATGTGCCGACAAATCCCGATAGGAGCTACACATATCTCGTTCTCAGGGCACACTCGGATAAGAAATCCGTACAACTAAAACCAGCCCTCGAGTTTCCCCGAGGTGGCGCTGCAAGGGGCTCTAGTTTGGACCAAC
>NC_057806.1:474070983-474080332 GCF_018294505.1 Triticum aestivum | reverse complement strand
TAAAGATGACCCTCGGGCTCCGGAAACCCAAGGGAAAAAAAGGCTAGGTGGCAAATGGTAAAACCAAGGTTGGGCATTGCTGGAGGAGTTTTATTCAAGGCGAACTGTCAAGGGGTTCCCATTATAACCCAACCGCGTAAGGAACGCAAAATCCGGGAACATAACACTGATATGACGGAAACTAGGGCGGCAAGAGTGGAACAAAACACTAGGCAAAAGGCCGAGCCTTCCACCCTTTATCAAGTATATAGGTGCATTAAGATAAACAAGATAATATGGTGATATCCCAACAATAAACAATGTTCCAACAAGGAACGATCTCCAATCTTCACCTGCAACTAGCAACGCTATAAGAGGGGCTAAGCAAAGCAGCAACATAGCCAATCAACGGTTTGCTAGGACATGGTGGGTTTGAGGTTTGACATGGCAATTTGGGAGGCATGATAAGCAAGTGGCAGGCATCATAGCATAGGCATAGCAAAAGAGCGAGCATCTAGCAAGCAAAGATAGAAGTGATTTCGAGGGTATGATCATCTTGCCTGCAAAGTTGTCAGAGTTGACTTGATCCTCGTAAGCAAACTCAACGGGCTCCTCATTCGCGAACTCGTCTCCCGGGTCTACCCAAACAAGACAAACAAGCAAAAGGAACACAATCAACCACGTGCAATGCTCAAACAACATGATGCAAACATGGTATGCTATGCGGGATGCGATATGTGATGCATATGCAAGATTTGACAAGGAATGATTGAACCTGGCCTCAACTTGGAAATCCAAGAGTGCCACTAGAAAGGTGAGGTGATTTCGGTTGAAATCGATATAAGGATCACCGGAATCGGATGCACGGTTTGGAAATGGCAAGCAAAACGAATATGGCACCGGTCTGCGATAATCAGCAAGTAACCATCTAAATGCATCAAGATAAATATGCTACAGCACTCAAACATGACAACAAAATACATGGCAGGGATCCACTCATGATTCTTGACAAAAGATGAACACTTAGCTATGGCTAATTCATCCATTAACAGGCTCAAACAAGCATGGCAAAATTGCAAACGGTAAGAGGTTTCAGACTTAGTGAAATTAACACAAGTCTGGAATTTAACATTAGGAAGCACACTTTAGAGCATGAAAACTATATGCTACAGGAACTTAAAATGGCAAAGCAAGGCATGACATGAAGGTACTCAAAGCACTTAACAAAAGTCCCTTAATGACCTTGAACCAAAAGGGATCAGAAAATACAATTGCAAGCATGTGAACATGGCAAAAACATAAACAGATCTCAGACTTAGTGAAAAACTGGAGCATGCAAATCAGTTAACGAGTAGGCATGTTTACTAGCTCGATGCACTCACTACAGATCATGGCATGACAAACTAAGCATACACCCATCAAGAATACATGACATAGAAGCTAGACATGGCAAGAACAGCAACATAGCATGCACGGATCAATAGCAACATCCTCGGCAAAATCGCTAACAAGTCAACAATCTGCCAGGATTCACGAAATAGAAAAAGTAGAGCTCGATTGACTCAAGCTAGGGTGCTCCATAAATGCAAACAAAGACATGGATGGATAGAGCACCACAATGTTAACAAATCATCCTTACTGATCATCCTCAAAAGAGGCACGGATCACTAGGAAACAACATGAACATATGACATATTGCAAAATCAGATCAAGGACTTAGTGAAATTCTAAGTCTCTGAAATCAGCATTACCGATTACGCTACTTTGCAAGCTTGTGCTAGTCACCACACATATCACAAAAATACATGGTAATCACCTTTGTAAAGATGGCATGACATATAACAAAACTTATGTAGAGCTCAGGAGCATATCATGCACACATTAATCATGGCAAAAATGACAAAAAGCTATTTGATGCAAGAGATCTGACAAATTAATCACAAAGCCCTCTTGCAATAGCATTTCGAGCATCAAGATGAGCTCAAATGAAAATGATGCAATGAGATGAAATGATGTACTCGTTGAGACGGACATTTTGATATGCTACATGCGCAAATCGGAGCTACAGATGCGGAGATACGACATGATGAAGATTGCAAAAACAAATAAGGGGAGAGGGGGAAAGTCAACCCTAGAACTCCCAGATCTGGATCGGAACACTGTAGCAGCATGGCGCGGTAATGTTCACCGGTTGAACCCGAGGTCGCCAGTGAGGTGCCAGACTCCTGCGAGGTCTGCTTGCTCCGGCGAGCCCGGCAAGGCAGCGGGGAGGCGAAGGAGAGGCGAGGCCGGCCTCTCCCGACCGGATCTGGAGGCGGGCGGTGAGGAACGAGGCGGCGGTGGTCGAGGCGGCGCGGGACTCGCGGGGCAGGCCGGCGGCAAGCTCCGGTCGGCGATGCGCGGCGGCAGCGGTGCGGCGAGCGTCGGCCTCCTAGGCGACGCGCGAGCAAGGAGACGAAGGCGGCGCGGGCGAGCTCCTCTGGCCGCGGCGGGCTCCGGCGGCGGTGGAAGGCGGCGGCCACTCAGGCAGTGCCATGTGGCGGCGGCGGGAGACCTCCGGACATGTCCGACGGCGAAACTCTGTCCGGCGCGCGAGAAGAGGGAAAGATCTAGGGTTAGGGGGGAAGAGACCCGGGAATTTTGTGAGGGGATCTATTTATAGGCATAGAGGGAGCTAGGAAGCTAAGAATGAGGAGCAGTTTGTGGCCACGCGATCGTGAGCGAACGCTCTAGACGATAGAAGGGGTTTAAGTGGGTTTTGGGCCGAATTGGAAGGGTGTTGGGCTGCAACACAAACGAGGCCTTCTCGGACCCTCAGTTAACCGTTGGAGTATCAAACAAAGTCCAAATGGCACGAAACTTGACAGGCGGTCTACCGGTAGTAAACCAAGGCCGCATGGCAAGTCTCGGTCCAATCCGGAAATGTTTAACCCCCACACACGAAAAGAGGTAGAAACGGACACCGGAGGAGATAGGAGCGCCGGAATGCAAAACGGACAACGGGGAAAATGCTCGGATGCATGAGACGAACACGTATGCAAATGCAATGCACATGATGACATGATACGAGATGCATGACAAAGGCAACAACACACGAAGACAAAAACCCGAACCTGAGGAAAATAAATAACTTAGCACCGAAAACGGCAATAGTTGGGATACATATAAGGTAAATTACATCCGGGGTGTTACATAAAACTAAGTTGCTCCTTTGACAAACGAGTGAGACCAACGAACCTTGAAAATGTTAAGCCACTTCGAGAAAAGAATACAAAGAAGATGAACAAGGTGAGACACTCCGTTAGGAAAGAGGAACGAAGAAGAACAAATTCGGACAACACTCCGGTTAGACCAAGATAGAGAAGAAATAAAGATGATATAATTTGGGCAACACTCCGTCTGAGAAGGGAGGCAAAACCTGATAGAACGGGAAGAATTTGATAAGAGGGCACGACACTCCGGTTAAACAGATAATCAAGGAAAGAACATGATCTTGACAAAATAAGAAGATGTATGAAAAGAGCAACATCACAATGCCTCCGGAAGAAAAGAGAGAATGAAATGGAATGAACGGAGGAGAAAAACAATATGTTTTATCTTGAATGAGCTTGAAAGCATCTTAGGAGAAGGGTCGAACGTAATTGTTGGAAAACCAACAACGAAAAGAGTAAGCTTGTAGTGGGCTTATGGAGAACATCTCAAAACTAAGAGGTGAAATTCTTCCACTGACGGAAACGATAGATTGGAATGATAAGAACAAGGAAACAAAAACTTATTTCACCGGGAGGGTAGATGAAGAACTTGGATCATATATGAGCACCATAAGTAGCAATGATCCTTAGGGAAGGTTTTAGGTGAAATATAATCCAAGATAACTCCAACAAAGAGGTTGATGGATTAAAATACCTCATTCTTAACAACATGTGAATCATGAAACATGAACTCAAATTATCAAGAATGACATAATACCACCTCAAAAGATGAGATAGAAGGAATTGCACATCGGAATGCAAGATGAAGAAAAAACTTGAGCTCCTCTGAAAAGAATCTTGATGAACACTTCGAGAAGGAAATTAAATCTTTGATGAACCATCATGTAGAACCTTGATGAAGAACTCCGGTAAACAAAAGGATGATGAAAATAAAGGGAAGTTGAAAACACAAGGTGAAACCTTGTAATGATTTAGGTGGATCTCCGTGATGATATAATTGAGAGAACTTGGAACTCCGGGAAAAGAGAGATGAACCAAGTGAAACTGAGAATTTGACAAGCCTCCATAATAGGGAATTGAGTTCACTCGATGAAACAAGAATAAGAATTACATTATGCTTATCCTTCACCAATTAAATTGATGACAATTAACGAATTTGACATATTACTTATTCTCGTAGAAAGGATTAAGCGAGATATAGCACAACCTTGAGAAGGTCTTCAATGAACCACCGGTAGGATTGAAGCAACGAATAAATTGATATGGTAAACGAAGGAAGAGAAGTCTTGAATGAACCACCGTAAGAATTGAAAATGAACGAAGAAAAATAAGGAAACACCGGAAAGAATTAGAGAACGAATGAAGATACTTGATAGAATTTAGATACATGAGAACGAAGAGATCATGAACTGATAAGAGGATATATGAACTAAGCACCGGTAAGATTAGGAGAACGAGAGCTGAAAGCTGAGAATGAGTAAATCTAGGATGATGGGCTCCAGATGATCAAACTGAAAAGGCTCCTGAATTGCTCCGGATGGATGAAAATAATTCTCACAATCGAATACAGTTATGAGAGGATGGCAACAAGCTAGAATCACGAATCTTGAAGAGAATGGAGCAAGAATGAGAGAAAAATCTTCTTTGGTCTTCAAAATCTGAGAATGACGACGAGAAACACCACCGAAAATTGTTAAGACACTCCGGAAGAATGAAAAGCGAAGAGGTTGAGCCAACGACGAAAAGAATTTGAAAGATCTCGGAGAAAGGCATTTGACTGATGAAAATTCATTCTTATGTCAAACTTTAGAAGATTTGAGAATAACTCCGAGGAAGATTAGAGGAGTCAGGTAAGATCCTGGAAAAAGACCTGTGGGTTAGGACCCATTGAAAAGAAACACCATTTAACGATTACTAGAAAGGGAGATTACACCTGGTTGATTTAAAATGGCTTGAATGAGATAATATCCTCAAAAGCACTTGAACGAATGCATAGTGGAAACACGAATCTTCGAGATATCTTCAGCACTCCGGAACAATTGAATAGCGAGAAATGAATGAATATGAGGAGCACCGTCAAGAGAAGGTATTTGAAACGAGGAAAAAAGGATATAATAGATAAATCTTGACTTGAATCCATCAGAGATGAAAAGAATGAAGAATGATGAACTTGAGGCTCTGTTAGAATCTTCATGAGAATCACCGGATAAGAACATTGACGGGAGAGGAATGGAGAGACTTCCATCGATAAAATGAAACTTGATAAAGAAATCTTAGTTCTTGAAGAAACAAGGGTGGGTGAGCGGGAAAACAAAAAACAACTTGGGACAAATGAAATGAACACCGTTGAGAAGAACTGATAATTGATCTTGCGGACGTAGAAATGGTCGGATCCACTAGAAGAAAAGCACACTGGTTGAAAAAGAATTGACATGACAAACTCGATTATCATGAAGGATTGGTATTCACATAGGAACAAGAGAACACCGCTTAGAAAGGGTATGGAATCAACACTTGACTTCGAAGCAACTCGAATACCACAACTCAAAACAGACAAAGGATTGGCTCACAGAATAAGCCGGAAATAACCGCGTGATCCTAAATTTTTTTAGTGAAATTTGAGGAGAGAAGAGTCAAAACTCTACGTCAGGATGCCTCACCAGAGCGACAAAGGGACTGAGGAGTAAAAAGAATTCCTAACTCTCTGATATATAATTCCTAAATGACTCAAAACATTTTTCTAGACTTAACAACGCCAACGATTCGATCAAGCAGGGAGCTCCTAAGGTCGGGGAAGGCTCTGATTACCAACTTGTAACGCCCTCGATGCAGCTATATCTCCCACGTGTCGAAGCATGACTTAGAGGCATAACCGCATTGAAAGCAATGTCGCAAGTGAGGTAATCTTCACACAACCCATGTAATACATAAGGGAAAGAGATACATAGTTGGCTTACAATCACCACTTCACACAATACATGAATAAAGCATTACATCAACCAGATACACACAAGGTCCGACTACGGAACCAAAATAAAAGAAGACTACCCCAAATGCTACACAGATCCCCGATCGTCCCAACTGGGCTCCACCACTGATCAACTGAAATGAAACAACACAATGGACAAGATGTTCAGCGAGCTCCTCCTTGAGCTTGGTTGCGTCACCTACACGGTTCAACGGCACCTGCAAACTGGTTTTGGAAGTATCTGTGAGTCACGGGCACTCAGCAATCTCACACCCTCGCGATCAAGACTATTTAAGCTTATAGAAAGGGTAAAAGGTATGAGGTGGAGCTGCATCAAGCGACTAGCATATATGGTGGCTAACATACGCAAATGAGAGCGAGAAGAGAAGGCAAAAGCACGGTCGAGAAACTATGATCAAGAAGTGATCCTAGAACAACCTACGTCAAGCATTACTCCAACACCGTGTTCACTTCCCGGACCCCACCGAGAAGAGACCATCACGGTAACACACACGGTTGATGTATTTTAATTAAGATCAACTTCAGGTTTTCTACAACCGGACATTAACAAATTCCCATTTGCCCATAACCGCGGGCACGGCTTTCGAGAGTTCAAATCCCTACAGGGGTGTCCCAACTTAGCCCATCACCACCTCTCACGGTCAACGAAGGATATTCCTTCTAGCGGGAAGACCCGATCAGGCTCAGAATCCCGGTTACAAGACATTTCAACAATGGTAAAACAAGACCAGCAAGACCACCGAGATGTGCCGACAAATCCCGATAGGATCTGCACATATCTCGTTCTCAGGGCACACCGGATGAGCAAGACGTCGGGTAAGCCAGCCCAGAGTTGCCCTTGGTAGGCTCGGATAACGCTCAGTTTGGACCAACACTTAGAGAAGCAATGGCCCGGGGGGGTTAAAATAAGATGACCCTTGAGCCGGCCGACCCAGGGGAAAGAAAAGGCTAGGTGGCAAATGGTAAAACCAATGTTGGGCCTTGCTGGAGGAGTTTTATTCAAGGCGAACTGTCAAGGGGTTCCCATTATAATCCAACCGCGTAAGGAACGCAAAATCCGGGAACATAACACCGATATGACGGAAACTAGGGCGGCAAGAGTGGAACAAAACACCAGGCATAAGGCCGAGCCTTCCACCCTTTACCAAGTATATAGATGCGTTAATTAAATAAGAGATATTATGATATCCCAACAAATATCCATGTTCCAAACATGGAACAAGCTCCAATATTCACCTGCAACTAACAACGCTATAAGAGGGGCTGAGCAAAGCGGTAACATAGCCAAACAACGGTTTGGTAGGACAAGGTGGGTTAGAGGTTTGACATGGCAATATGGGAGGCATGATAAGCAAGTGGTAGGTATCGTAGCATAGGCATAGCAAAAGAGCAAGCAACTAGCAAGCAAAGATAGAAGTGATTTCGAGGGTATGGTCATCTTGCCTGAGATCCCGCAAGGAAGGAGAACGAGTCCCTGAAGAAGACAAACAGATGTAGTCGAACGGATCCTCACAAACGCGAGGTTATCGGAACCAACCCGAAGAAGCAACACTGGAAAGAATCACACAACATAGTAAACAACCAACACATGAACATGGCATGATATGCGGGATGCGGTATGTGATGCATATGCATGATCTGGAAAGGAATGATTGAACCTGGCCTCAACTTGGAAATCCAGGAGTGCCACTGGAAATGTGAGTTGATTTCGGTTGAAATCGATATAAAGATCACCGGAATCGGATGCATGTTTTGGAAATGGCAAGCAAAACAAATATGACACCGGTCTGCGATAAACAACAAGTAGCCTTCTAAATGCATCAAGATAAATATGCTACAACACTCAAACATAGCAACAAAATACATGGCAGGGATCCACTCATGAAGCTTGACAAAAGATGAACACTGAGCTACGGCTAATTCATCCACTAACAGGTTCAAACAAGTATGGCAAAAGTGCAAATGATAACAGGTTTCAGACTTAAGTCAGGAATTTATCATCAGGAAGCAATGTTTAGAGCATGAAAACTACATACTACAGGAACATATCATGACAAAGCAAGGCATGACATGAAGCTACTCAAAGCATATAACAAAAGTCCCTTAGTGACCATGAGCCAAAAAGGATCATAAAATACAATTGCAAGCATGTGAACATAGCAAAAAACATAAACAGATTCAGACTTTGTGAAAAACTAGAGCACGCAAACAGATTAACAAGTAGGCATGTTTACGAGCTCGATGCACTCACTAAAAAGCATGGCATGATAAAATAAGCATACACCCAGCAAGAAGACATGGCATAGAAGCTATACATGGCAAGAACAACAACATGGCATGCACGGATCAACAACAACAAGTTTGGCAAAATTGCAAAACATGTCAACAATCTGCCAGGAACATTTTATAGCAAAAGTAGAGCTCGATTGACTCAAGGTAGGGTGCTCCATAAATGCAAACAAAGACATGGATGGATAGAGCACCACAATATTAACAAAACATCCTTACTGATCATCCTCAAAAGAGTCACGGATCACTAGGAAACAACATGAACATATGGCATAAAAACAATAACAGGACAAGGACTTAGTGAAAAATTAAGTCCCTGAAATCAGCATCATTGAGTAAGCTACTTTGCATGCTTGTGCTAGTCACCACAGAGATCACAAAAATACATGGCATACACCCCTGTAAAGATGACATGGCATTCATCAAAACACATGTAGAGCTCAGGATCATATCATGCACACATTAATCATGGCAAAAATGACAAAAGGCTATTTGCCGAAACAGATCTGACATAATCGTCACATAGCCCTCTTCCAACAGCATTTCGGGCATCAAGATGATCTCAAACGAAAATGATGCAATGAGATGAAATGATGTACTCGTCGAGACGAACATTTTGATATGCTACACTTACGAATTGGAGCTACAGATGCAGAGTTATGGCATGCCAAAGATAGCAAACAAATTAGGGTTAGGAGGGGAAAAGTCAAGCGCGAGTTCAAGATCTCAGATCTGGCACTGTAGATGCACTGTAGCAGGGCGCGGTTCACAAGGTTCGTCGGGGACCTAATGCCGGAGACGAAGAACAGCGCGGCGGCCGGAGTAGCGAGGGAGGCCGGAGGAGATGTCGGCGGTGGCGGCAGCCACCAGCGATGAGGCG
>NC_057806.1:474043737-474070616 GCF_018294505.1 Triticum aestivum | reverse complement strand
GCCGGCGAGGTAGGCCGCGGCGGCGGTCGGCGTCGGGGGTGGTGGCCAGCGGAGGAGACGAGGGGCGTGGGCGGCGCGGCCGACGGGCCGGGAGGGCCGGACGGGGGCCCCGCGGGCCTGGCACGGTCGGCGGCAATGCGGTCCTGCCTGGGACAGGTGGCGTCGGTGGATTGGTCGGTGGCAGCGGGCGGACACGTCCGATGCCCAGAATTTTGTCCGATGGCGGCGGGTGGAGTTTCCTTAGGGTTAGGGGGAGAGGAGACCCGGGATTTTTGTGGAGGGACGTATTTATAGCGGTAGGGGAAGCTAGGAAGCTCCAAATGAGGTATGGTTTGCAGCCACGCGATCGTGATCGAACGGCCGAGATGATAGAGGGGGTTGTGATGGGTTTTGGGCCAGTTTGGAAGGGTGTTGGGCTGCAACACACACGAGGCCTTTACGGTCCCTCGGTTAACCGTTGGTGTATGAAACGAAGTCCAAATGGTACGAAACTTGACAGGCGGTCTACCGGTAGTAAACTAAGGCCGCATGACAAGTCTCAGTAAAACGTTTAATATCCACACACGAAAAGAGGTAGAAAGGGACACCGGATGACATAGGAGCGCCAGATTGCAAAACAGACAACGGGGAAAATGCTCGGATGCATGAGACGAACACGTATGCAAATGCAATGCACATGATGACATGATATGGAATGCATGACACGCAAGCAATGACAAGGCAACGACAGCGAATAACTAGAAGACACGTGGCACATCGGTCTCGGGGCGTTACAAAACTCCTAGCTAATTAAGCATGGCATGAGCAACTATAATCTCTAATTGTCATTGCAAACATATTTTGTTCATAATAGGCTGAATCTGGAACGATGAGCTAATCATATTTACAAAAACAAGATACGTCGAGTTCATACCATGTTTTCTCATCTCAATTAGTTCATCATATATCATCATTATTGCCTTTCACTTGCACGCCCGAACGACGTGGATAATAATAATAGTGCACGTGCATTGGACTAAGCTGGAATCTGCAAGCATTTAATACAAGGGAGAAGACAAGGTAATATGGGCTCTTTGTTAGATCAACAATAATGCATATGAGAGCCACTCAACATTTTCATCATGGTCTTCTCCTCTCGACCCCAAAGAAAAGAAAAGAAACAAAACTATTTACACGGGAAAGCTCCCAACAAGCAAAAGAAGAACGAGAAATCTTTTTGGGTTTTCTTTTAATTACTACTACATGCATGGGAAGTAAACTAGCTAAAAGCTAAAACTAATTTTTTTGGTTTTTCTTAAGGCTTTTTGAACACACAAGAAGAATGCTGGAAAATAAAATAAAATAGCATGGATATTACAATGAAGAAGTATGAGCACCGACAACTAACATGAGTGTGTGAACATGAATATAATGTTGGTGAGAAATACGTACTCCCCAAAGCTTAGGCTTTTGGCCTAAGTTGGTCTAGGGCCATGGCTGGCCTGGTGGATATGCAAAGTTGTAGCTGGGGTCGTACCGAGATGCAGCAGCTACTGCCTGACGAGCTGCAGCTTGGAGGCGAGCTGCCTCCGTCCTCCTCTCACTACTAGGAAAAGGCCTGCTAGTGGCGCACCTGTTTTGGCTACTAATGGCGCACTACAGGTGCGCCACTAGCATCACGTCATTAGAATTTTTTACTAATGGCGCACCACATGTGCGCCATTAGTATCTGGTATACTAATGGCGCACAACGCAGTGCGCCATTAGTATATCCCACGGTGCGCCATTAGTATGCCTCCCAGGGGCCATATTTACCCATGTGCTCTGGCTTACTAATGGTGCACTAGTTGATGATGCGCCACTAGTGTGTTTTTTGTAGTGTGCCACTAAAGTGCCGAGTGGTGCGCCACTAGTATGAATATTAGGGATTTTTTTCTTTTCTGATATTTGCACAAGTTACAAAATATATTACTGGACAGAATATAGACAGCACCATACAACAACAGCAGATTCATCGAATACAATAGAAGATTAGTCTCCGAATATAATTCATCATATTAGTCTCCGAATTTAAAAGACCGAACAAAGATAGAACATTACAAGTCTCGAGACCGTGAGTCACGAGTTTGTTTTTTCATTACAAGTTGATATCGATCATCTAAACTACCATCACATTGAAGAGAGCTGCGGTCATCATGATGAGCATCATCGCGATGAAACTGGTCTTCATCCGGTTCCTCATCCGCTCCCTCCTCTCTCCCACTACATAGCGCGCGTATCTAGATTCCGCCTCCGCCCTAGTGGTGTACCCTTTGTAACTGTTACCGCTAAAATGGTGAACCAGTCTCCGACACTCCTCCCAGTCATCGTAGACTCCGGGAACCTTACCCTTATACACGACCTACGACGACATCTCTATGCACTAGCCAAACAAAACGTTAGTAGCAATTCACAGACAATACATAAGCAATATATAAGTATGCAACAAAAGGATCAGAAGAGAAAAGCAAGACATTAGTAGCATGATTCATCGTCCTACTAAAAATAGCATCGATTACATCTAAGTTGAACGACTGTCCAAACCAAAGAGGCATACAAGTTCATTAAAGTTTAATTACAACATGAGCTAATTGATATTTCAGAATTACACATAGCACCACTACTTTCGACTCGACTCAGGGACCAGAGCGTGGATGAAGCCGCCGTCTCTCGTGATGGTCATGAAATCGCGGGTGTTGTCAGCCTGCATTTGTAGTGTTGGGTCTATATCACTGTTGGACGGTTGATATCTGAGGTAGAACTGCCCCAAGGTACGAAGGACATCTTGATGGATGATTTCTGCAAACTCCGACTGGATGCGAAAGAATTCTTGTCTGATGTCCGCGTCCTGGATTGCCGACAAGCTTGTGGCCCAATCTTTGAGATTATTTGGTAGCAGAAGGTGATTATGGTCCCGTACGATCGCCCGCATGTGATGGAGGGCGCAGTAGGCATCCTTCTGACCGCCAGGCGGCTGCTTGATGCAGGGGAACGTCGTATTGTGGGTGAACACGTGCTTGTCGTATCTACGAACTGGCCTGGTGAAGGTGCCTCCAGATCTGGCGTAGCCGGGGAGAACATCATCAAGAACTTTCTTGATATTTGTGTAGTCTTTCTTCGACTGACGGTCCGAGTCAAAATACGTGGCCATGGAATATTTCGGGCTTAAGAGGATGAGTGTGCAATGTGTGTCACTGCACAAAACACGGAATGTTAGAAAAAAAGAACGATCAAAATCTAAGAAATCATATGTTACGGGGCGGTGAGGGGATGACTTACTCGGGAAAGTAAGGCACGAGGAAGTTATCCTTATCTGGGTTTGCCAGAATGACACCTTCGAGGTATGAACTCGTGACTTGCCGGTCCCCAGCGCTGCCCAAGATCTTGGCATGCATGTAGAAGGGATCGACTATCACGATGTCCGGGGTCTTGTCTCTAATGATCCGCATCTCCATACTTAGCGAAAATAGCCGAACGAAGGTGTAGTGCAGCAGATGAAGGTTAAACATAGCGAAGATGTCATCAAACCGCAGGACGATCGTACCACCGATGGCGTTATCCACAAAGCCCTTTCCCTCTGGCACCTTGGCCATGAAAACCGGGTATGCCACATCATTCCCTGAGAGACGCCGCTTCTCCAAAGAAAGAACACTGTCATGCAGACTGCGCATTGCACCGGTTGCGGCATTGAGCAGATTAGTCAGTAGCATCGGCCTACCCGCCACATGCACCCTCCTCGAGATATCCTTAGGTGAAGGTGGACCGTCCTGAGCATGGATCGTACTCGGTGCCGGCTGGCTCGCACCCTTGTTACTCTTTCTTTTCCATCCCTTCTTCTTCTGCTGTAATGGGATCGAGTTCTGCTCACAGACCGCCTTCTTGAGTGTGTTGGGGCTGATAATATTTCGCACCTCGGCTATCCGAGGCTCGATGAAGGCGGCAGCTGAAGGCGTCTCCTGAGAACTAGACGCCAGACAACGCCTGTTGCAATTTGGTTTCTCTGCGGTACCAGCATGATCGCGGTCATCTTTTTCAGGGTTGGGTTGTTGAGAAGGAGGCCCGAAGAATTCGTCCTTGTACCCATGTTCGGCAAAGTACTTATCGACGTTGGTAAATGTACCATCGTCGTTATCATCGTCGTCCGGATCCTGTGCCATATGCATGTTTGAATCCTGTGCCATAGGGATGTCCGACATGTTCGGTAGCGTTGCGGCGGTCTTGCCATGGCTTGGCGCCGGCACGACTGGCGGTGTTATCTGTGGGGTGGTGTTCCCCGCCCCCAAATGAATCTGGCTCTTCAGCCAAAGCAGGGGCCAGCTTACGCAGGTGCTGAGGGTCATCACATCATCTTCGTCGGCCCCAGCAGGTCGAATCAGAGGTAACAACTCATCGCAGCCTGGCAGCACCCGAACCAGTTCAACCCTATACACGGTGGGTGGCATCGGATTACCGTGGAACACGGGGTTGCCCGGTTGAACGATTCTACCATTGGCGACATCGGTCAACTCACCGCCCACGAAGTGCAGGAGAGTGCATGGAACGTCGGCGGCGCCCTGCGAAAACATGTAGGGCGTCAGGGATGCCCAGTCAAAGGCAAGGAGATGAAGTCATCGGCCGAGAGGCTTAGTTACCGTGATGGCGTCGAGCTCGGCTAATGTCGAGGCACCGCCAACGGCGGGCGTGCAACTGACGGAGGGGCTGCTTGCTGTCGAGGTGCCGGCCGGCGTACACCCGGGTGCATTAAGCTCCAATGCCCGTGCCAGCGTCGAAGACACCAATACCGCCTCCGCCGGAGACACCAATGGCGCCACTTGCGCATTGTGCGAGTTGCTGGCTGTGAAGCTGGGAACCGGGGGTGGCCCCTGTTGGCCGCCCACAATCCACGCCTGTAGCCCCTCAATCAAGGTAGGCACAATGGCGGTGAGCGTCGTTCCCAGTTGTTGTTGCACTTGTTCTTAGAAAATCTCCGGAATCTGCGCCACTTGTGCCTTGAGTTCTTGAACCTCGTGCAACTGGCTTTCCGAGCTGGTCTTTCTCTCCTTTTGCCCACCAGCATTATAGTATGACGACCATTTTGTGGACAAGCCTTTGCCGGCCACACGACCAGCTGACTATGGCTTACTGAGCTTATCCTTGTTTTTCATTACGTTCAACGCCCTATTTAGAGTGTTGTCCCAAGGGGAGCTCTGAGACGACCCCGCGCTACTGCTTTCAGTCTCCTACGGAAGGAATGTGAACCATTTAGAAATTTGGCGTCATTAATTAGAATGCAACCATATGGAGCTAATTATGCGGGGGTGTATTCCTTACCAGAACACGCTCAAGTGCCCTGGTCTTCGGATCCGTGCTAAGCTTCTTTGTTACCGGGTCCTCCTTGTACCTGGCCCTAACATAGTTCCTGGTCTGCTTGTCATGGTATTTCTCGAAGCGGGGCGGTAGGCCTTGCTCGGCACGCTTCGCGTCCTCCTTGTCCCATATAGGCTCCGCCACTGTGTAACCGCCGGGACCGAGTTGGTGGACCCCTAAGTTCAACTCCCGCATTTCTTCCCCCCACTGACTTGATTCCACGGTTGCGCTGCTCTCGCAGTTGATCTTAAACTCCTTGTAGTCATCTTCGCTGATCAAAGGATTTTTCGCCTTGATCTTCTCATAAATATCACCTTTGTCAATCATTCTCTTCACCACGCTTCTCCAAGTAGACAGGGCCATGCTCATCCTCGTGAGGGCGACATTGTTCACTTTATTCCCTGAGAGGCGTGTGTTTGCAAAGTCAGCGGGGAACTTGTATCATTCGTGCAGCTTCGTGAAGAGGAGGCTGCGCAAATTCCCTAGGTCCTTATGCCTTAGGTTCTCGGTGTTGATCGAGACGGTGCTCCGGAGAATGCACCTGAGCTGAACCGAGTACCCCTTGACTAATTCTTTGGGCGCCGTTGGATGCCCGTCGGAGTTCACTTCAGTAAATTCCTCCTTGACAGTGCCGAGCATGTTCGGGCGCCGGTCCTTCTGTTGCCTCTTCGGTTGGCTGCCATCTATGCATGCGCTGCCATCATTAGTGGTGGCATCCTCGGCGGCACCATCAGTGGTGTCATCCCCGATGCCACTAGGGGTTGTGTAGTCAGGATCGGTGTCTTCCGCGGCGTCCTCATAGCGGTGAGGTTCTTCCTCCATCTCTTGGGACAGCTCCCGGAATTGCTTGCCCGAACCGCCGGCCTCATCGTTGTGGGCCATGTTTCGCTCTAAATAGGAAAAAAGTTTGGTCAAAAAGTTGGTTATTGTCAAGGAACAAGATCATGGTCTCATCATTTAGGGTTTGTCGACACCGAGGCATCCTAAAAGCTAAGCTTTTATCATTTAGGTTTTTTCGGGGGGCTAATCCACGAGCACCTATGGGACTGACGGACCAAGTCCCTTTCGGTTCGGCGGGGGCGAGGGTCGCACGAAGAGCGGATCGAGGCGAAGCACACGAGCAGTTTACCCAGGTTCGGGCCGCACGGATGCGTAAAACTCTACTCCTGCTTTGTGGTTTGTATTGAGTTCTTGCTCGGGAGCGCGGAGTGCTACAGTACACCCCAGCAGCTAACGAGACCGAGCATGAGTGTTCTCTTCCTCCTCCTTCTCTACGTTGCGCATGGGCCTCCTTTTATATGCTCAAGGGGTCACCGGCAGGTGGCAACGTAGACAGGGGTAAAAATGGAAAGGTGCTGCGGTTGGTATAGCTACCTGCTACAGTGTATCATACCTAACCCTGATGGCAGGGGACAAGGGCATTAAATGCCCGTCTGCGTCGCCTAAATAGTGCAAAAGGGACCGTCAGGGACGCCACCGCTCGCCACGATGGCAATCTTGTCAGTGCTGCTTGCCACCGCGCACCGCTGGCTGCACAGCCTCCCGCCACGTACGCCTGGAAGGGTCCCAGAGCGACACGTTGGTGGATGTGCTGGAGCGTGGGCACAGAGTGGTGGCTTGCCGCGGCAAGCGCCTTGCCGCGGTCGTTGTCTTGTCGCGTCCGGGAGCTTGTCGCTCACCGGGCCTTGCCGGGACGCGTGGCGCATCGCGGCAAGTTCCTTGAGATGCCTTGGTTGGCCTTCCCGGCAAGCTCCTCTTGCCGGGGTCTTGTCTCCTTGGCTTGGATACTGTCATGCCTTGGTTGGCTTCCCGGCAAGCTCCTCTTGCCGGGGTCTTGTCTCCTTGGCTTGGATACTTTGTCCTTGAATGGCTCCAAAGCAACCACGAAGCACCTTAGCGGTCACCCGGCAAGCCTTGCCACGGGATGCTGCGACTGCCCATGCACAAGTTCGGGATACTAGGGTACCCTTACTCTAGTACACCAACAGGAGCCCCCGGGCCTGGGCCATACACGGTGCCGAGCGCTGTTGGGCCAGGCCCAAAACAGGGCACGGGCACGCGTGGCCTGGGTTACGCCGTATCTCTCCCCGTATCCACCGCGCCCTCCCCAAACGGCACGCGTTGAATGCGGCGTCGTGGGAGAGATCGTGGGTGGTTTCTTTATTCGGAAAGGCAGAACGTCCGCCCCCTCCCTCTTTATAAGCATGGGAAATAGGGGTAGTTCGCCCATTCGCCGGTTGCTACTCCAATCTCGGAAACCTCCGCCGCTCCCTCGTTTTCCCAAAGCTGAAAGAGAGCAGCGCCCCGCCCCCCATCGCCACCAGCACCGCCAACACCGTCGACCTCCTCCACCACTTTCGCCATGGCTCTGAGAGCCGACAAAGCGAAGGTTGTGAACTCGACCGAGGCGCAGCGGCTTGCGGCGCTGCGAAAGGAGTGGGCAATCTTCCCCCCAAGCTCGCCGCGAGAGAGCTGAGGGAGAATTACTACCTCTTCTGGTCGACGGAGACGCGAGCGCATCCGTGCACGAAGGTACTTCCAGCCGCCGCTTAGAAAACGGCTCCAAATGGATATCCTTTCTTCGCCTTGTTCTTCTACTGCGGGCTCTGCCCGCCTTTCTCTGAGTTTTTCTGCGATATTATGAACACCTACAGGTTCCGCCTCCTTGACTTCACCCCCAATGCCGTTCTGACCATGGCAGTTTTCGCACATCTCTGCGAAAACTTCATTGGAGTCTATCCCAATGTAGCCCTTTTTCGCCACTTCTTTATGCCCCGAGTAGAGAGAGGACAGCCTTTATCCGGAGGAATCGCCTGGATCTCGAGGGCCGGCAAGAAGGACACTTATCTGGAGGGAGAGTTCCGCGGCAAGTAGGAGGAATGGAGAGAAGACTGGTGCTGGATTGTCGAGGAGAACCCGCAGCCGTTTACCGCCCGACGCCAAGCCCCAGTAGCACGCGGCAACGATTGGAGTGACATGGCCCCGGAAGACGATAGGCTGAAGATTGCCATCACCCGGATCCAACGCCTCAGGCTTGCCGGGCTCACTGTAGGCGCTGTTGGCGCAGATTTTCTTCGCCGCCGCATCGCCCCCTGCAGGAACGGCGGAAACCCGACTGGGAGTTCAAGAATGCGGCGGATATCATGAGGCTGCGTCCGGGCCTCAACTTCAACTTCACTGTTCTGGAGCTTAACGCGATGCTCCAGGAGCTGTTCAAGTATGACCCTCAACATCCCGAAGTGTTCAGGTTGCCGAGGGGTGTCATTCCGCTGTGCAACAACTCCGCGCTCGACCGCATCCGTGCAATGATGCCACTGTGCGATTCGCATGGAATTGTCCCAACTTGGCAAGAGCCTGCAGACGACGTCGTGCAGCAGTTCTTTGACGGCTTGGTAGAAGTGCCGGTCCACTCTGACGAAAAGAATAGCCTCACCCGCGACACCACCGATTCGGAGATGACACGCATCGCCACTAGGCTGGAGGAGGCGGCGGCAGCCGCAGCCGCGGGCGAATTTGGATTCACCGTGGAGGAGGCAGAGGCAGCAGAGGCGGCAAGCCGTACCGAGCGAGAGGAGCTCGCCGACGAGAAAGAGCTTGCCGGGCGTGACGTCGGGTCGAGCGAGCCCGCCGAGGATACGAGCGGCTCGCTGGAGATCAACTCCTCTTCCTCCTCATCTTCGGGCAGCTCGCCACAAGCAGAGCCTCCATCCCCACCAAGAAGGCGTCTCCGCAAGGCCGGGGATGTAGCGGGGTGGCGGGTGAGTCAACAGTCGCCGTGCCGCGCGACACGCTCCACCGCGGCAAGCACTGTTGCCGCGGGAGCACCTCATGCTGCTGCGGCAACTGGAGCGGGGTCCACCCGGGCCACCGCTTCTGCTCCTGCCGCTTCTCATGCCGTGGCGGCAGTCGGAGCGGGGTCGTCTCAGACCACCGCCACTGTTCCCGCCAAGCGACCAAGGGAAACTACTCCTCCGCCTCCTCGCGCCGGACATGAGCCGGACTTCGACTTCTCCGCGTTCAGCTCCGACGAGGAAGAAGAAGAGTAAGATTCTCTTGGTGTACTTGTAGTTCTTCAATCCTTGCTGTTTTGTCTTGTATATCATTTGCTTTACTCTGAACTTATTCCTTCTTAGGACTCTGGCCCAGAGAGCAGCGAAGAGAGCCAAGGTCCCGGTGATTGTTATCGAGGACGAGCCCACCACGACAGCAGGAGGTGTGTCCGAGACAACCTTGCCGGACCCGGCAACTGTTCTCCAGAGCAGCCCCCAGCGTAAGTACATGGTTCGCTTTCCGCTGTTAGGCGCGCATGGATACTCTTTCTTTGCTGACATCTGACTGTTGGTTTGTGTAGGAGCAGAGCAGCACCACCAGGAGCGCCCGGAGGCCGCCCCCGAAATGCCAAGGGAGAGTCCTCCGGCAAGGGAGAGTTCTCTGGCAAGGGACAGCACCGGCGTCCCCCCGGCGGCGGAGGCTACGACTGCCGAACCCAGAACAGGTAATCTTCTCTTCAAAGCTTCCCTTGGGTTCTTCTTCTTTTTGGGTATTTGCTTGACTTTTCTCACTTTTCTGGCCATCAGACCCATCTGCTGCGAAGCCGATGGAGACCGCGGTTGCTGCCGACGACGCTGCTGCCACTGAAGAAGCAGCCGGCGCTGATGATCTCGCCGGCGACGAGGCCGCCAAAGCTGCCGCCACAGCAGCTGGCGAGGGGTCTGGCGATCGCACTGACGGCCCTGAGGCCGCAGGAGCGCCAGGCGCTACGTCGACCGCCGACCCGTCCGCCGCTGCCGCAGCGCCAGGCTTCGAAGAGCCCCAGCCAGGCGTCTACTTGAAGGACGGCGATGGCGTCTTCATCAACCTCCCCTGGGCGTCAAGCTCCAGGGCGCTGGTCGAGGGAGAGAGCTTTGATGGAGAGGTGCTCGCCTCCGCTGGGCTGACGCTAGTTGATGCGCCGAGCAGCAGCAGCGGCGAGCCTGAGGAGGAGCGGTTGCTGCGGAAGCTGTTGTCGCTCTACCGCGCGCGGCAAGCCAAGCTGGAATCCCGTGAGGCGCTTGTCGCGAAGGCGGGAGCGGACATCGAGAAGCGTGCGGAGGAGCTCCGGGGTCTCAACCAGGAAGCTCTCCGGTCCCTGGCAGAGGAGCGGGAGCAACTTGCCGAAGAGCAGAAGGCCTTCTTCCTCGAGAAGGCCGAAGTTGAAGAGCAACAGCGGCTTGCCGCTGAGAAGCTGTCCGCGCAGGAGGGCGAGCTGGTGCAGCGGAAAGTTAATCTCGACAGCTACGAGGAGGAGCTTGCCGCGCGTGAGCAAAAATTCGGCGGAGCCCTTAAGCAAGCAGAGGATGCTGCCGCAGTTGCCGAGGCCGCCAAGGAGCTGGAGATGAAGATGGCGCAGCTGGAGGCCGATCTCAAGGCGAGTGGTGAAGAGCTTAGCGCCGCCAAGGACTCCAACGCAGATCTTGAGTCGAAGCTGACCACTTTGACCAAGACGCTGGACGGCGCCAGGGAGCAGGAGGTGGCCTTGAAGGAGGAGATCAAGGCCGACAAGGCGCTGCTGGCGAGTGCTGCCGCCGCCCAGAATGCTTTTAGGAAGAATGTGGAGCACTGGACGGAGGGTCTCGTGAAAGCTGCCGCAGATATCGACAGGGAGCTGGCGCAGCTGGGGGTGGAGGATCTCGGGTATCCCTCTGATGAGAACCTCCAACCCAGCGCCAAGCTCACCTTGTTCTTCAAAGGCATGGCGACGGCCCTCCAGCGGCTCCGGGAGAAGATCCCAAAGCAGCTGGCCGATGAGTCGCACAAGATCTGCGCGGGAGCTCTTCAAAAGGTGTTGGTGAAGGTGGTCTTCCGCAACCCGGGCCTCAACCTCACCAACGTCCTCAAGAACCTGCCACCGGATATTGATCTGGAGGCACTCAAGACCCTTGTCGCACCCATTGTGGACAAGGTGAGCGGGATCAAGAGGATTGAGGGCGATCGCGTAGACTAGGCCGCCCGTTTTCTTCTTTCCTTGTCACTGCTGGTCATGTTATGAGAACAATCTGTTAGAGCCGCGACAAGCTACCTTGTAATATAACTCTATTCCGGGTAATGATTGCAATGTTATTCCCTTTACTTGATTCCTCCCTTTGTATGTTTTTGCCCTACGCTTTTAGGGAACTTGCCGGTGCAGGCACCTTAGCCGCGAGCGCTGAGTGCGGGACGTCAGCAGCCTGCTGGCGGTGCCGCTACCGACAAGAAACCTTGTCGCAACTAGTTGCAGCTCACTTAAGTTGTTGAGCGGACTCGAAACAAAGTAAGGGCGCAACTAGCTACGAGTTGGTTCCTCCGCGCACAGTTTTTCCATACAAAGTGCGGTCGTTCAAGGGAGATAACTTAAAAATTTAAAAAATCTGATTGCTCAAACTTTGGCAACTTAGCTTTTCTGTTGCTTGCTTCCCGGTAAGGCGAAACTTTCTTGAACGACGCCTGGTCCATACTATTATCTTCTCCTTTTCCCCCCCGGCAAACTTGTGGGCGAGGGAACCTTCCTTTCCTTGAGAAAAAAGAAAGAGGAGAAAATAAAGATAAGGAGCCTTACGGCTCGTCATTGCTTACCGGGGAGTAGGTGCTGCACAAAGTGTCAGATTACATATGCAAAAGATAGAAAGCATGAAATTGACAAGATGTGCGGATCATATGAGCTTTACTTATGCACGGGTTCTGCGCCCGGCTTTGTACAAAGGATTACATGCAACAGCGGCAAGACTTGTACAAAAGGTGGTTGCCGGAACAGGTTCCGACAACCGCGCCTTACGGGTAAAACTTACGAAGATGCTCAATGTTCCAGGAATTGCTCACCGGAATGCTATCTTCAGTCTCAAGGCGGACAGCGCGAGGCCTAGTGACTCGTTTCACCTGGTAAGGGCCTTCCCACTTCGGCGTTAACTTGTTGGAATTCTTGGTGGACTGAACACGCCGAAGAACAAGGTCGCCTTCCTCGAGACTTCTAGCGTTAACTTTGCGGCTATGGTAGCGGCGCAAAGCTTGCTGGTAGCGAGCAGCTTGTACAGCAGCCTGAAGACGGTCTTCCTCAAGGAGTAGCACGTCATCTTGTCGCAGCTGCTCTTGCTCAAGCTCATCATAAGCGAGCACTCGAGGTGACCCGTATACGAGTTCCGTGGGGAGAACTACCTCTGCTCCATAGACTAGAGCAAAAGGTGTCTGGCCAGTGGCTCGATTTGGCGTCGTCCTGATCGACCAAAGAACCACCGGCAGCTCCTCGATCTAGTTTCTTCCGCACTTGTGCAACCTGTCGAAAGTCCTGGTCTTGAGCCCACGCAGCACTTCGGCATTTGCCCTCTCCGCTTGACCGTTGCTTCTCGGGTGAGCAACAGAAGCGAAGCGGATCTTGGCGCCAAGATCTTGGACGTACTGCATGAAGGTGCGGCTCGTGAATTGCGTACCGTTGTCGGTGATTATCCTGTTAGGGATCCCGAAGCGGCAAACAATCGACCTGAAGAACTTGACTGCTGACTGTGCTGTCACCTTCCTCACTGCTTCCACTTCCGGCCACTTTGTGAACTTGTCGATTGCAACGTACAAGTACTCAAAGCCCCCGACTGCTCGGGGAAAGGGGCCGAGGATGTCGAGCCCCTAGACCGAAAATGGCCAGGATAAAGGGATCGTCTGGAGAGCTTGAGCTGGTTGGTGTATCTGCTTGGAATGGAACTGGCACGCTTCACACTTGGTTACTTGTGCAGTTGCATCCTGGAGGGCTGTCGGCCAAAAGAAACCTTGCCGGAAAGCTTTGCCGGCAAGTGCTCTTGCGCTAATGTGGTGACCACATATGCCTCCATGTATCTCCGCCAACAGCTTTTGTCCGTCTTCCCGGTGAATACACTTCAATTTCACACCGTTGAGTCTTCTTCTGTACAGTGTGTTGTCGACAAACTGGTACATACTTGACTGCCGGGCTACTCTTTCCGCTTCTTCTTGCTCTTTGGGAAGTTCTCCTGTCTGAAGGAAACGGACAATCTGCTGTGTCCATGCTGGAGCTTGTGGCTCGACAACAAGGACTAAAGGCAAATCTGCTGCTACGGGAACATCCGCTTCTACGGCGAGAACCTGCGGCTCTGCCGGAGCTTGACGTTCCCCGGCAAGCTTGCCGGAGCAAAACTTGTCGGGAGCTTCTGGTTCAACGGAACAAACCCTAGGCCTTTCCGGAGCAGACTGCTCCTCAGCGCTCTTGGCGTTGATCTTGGGGACCTTCTTGGCGGCCCTCGAGATCCAGGCGATTCCGCCGGATAAAGGCTCTCCTCTCTCTACTCGGGGCATAAAGAAGTGGCGAAAAAGGGCTACATTGGGATAGACTCCAACGAAATTTTCGCAGAGATATGCGAAAACTGCCATGGTCAGAACGACATTGGGGGTGAAGTCAAGGAGGCGGAACCCATAGGTGTTCATAATATCGCAGAAAAACTCAGAGAAAGGCGGGCAGAGCCCGCAGTAGAAGAACAAGGCGAAGAAAGGATATCCATTTGGAGCCGTTTTCCAAGCGGCGGCTGGAAGTACCTTCGTGCGCGGATGCGCTCGCGTCTCCGTCGACCAGAAGAGGTAGTAATTCTCCCTCAACTCCCTCGTGGCGAGCTTGGGGGGGGGGAGATTGCCCACTCCTTTCGCAGCGCTGCAAGCCGCTGCACCTCGGTCGACTTCACAACCTTCCCTTTGTCGGCTCTCGGAGCCATGGCGGAAGTGGTGGAGGAGGTCGACGGCATTGGTGGTGCTGGTGGCGATGGGGGGCGGGGCGCTGCTCTCTTTCAGCTTTGGGAAGACGGGGGAGCGGCGGAGGTTTCCGAGATTCGAGTAGCAACCGGCGAATGGGCGAACTACCCCTGTTTCCCATGCTTATAAAGAGGGAGGGGGCGGACGTTCCACCTTTCCGAATAAAGAAACCACCCACGATCTCTCCCACGATGCCGCATTCAACGCATGCCGTTCGGGGAGGGCGCGGTGGATACGGGGAGAGATACGGCATAACCCAGGCCACGCGTGCTCGTGCCCTGTTTTGGGCCTGGCCCAACAGCACTCGGCACCGTGTATGGCCCAGGCCCGGGGGCTCCTGTCAGTGTACTAGAGTAAGGGTACCCTAGTATCCCGAACTTGTGCACGGGCAGTCGCAGCATCCCGCGGCAAGGCTTGCCGGGTGACCGCCAAGGTCCTCCATGGTTCCTTTGGAGCCATTCAAGGACAAAGTATCCAAGCCAAGGAGACAAGACCCCGGCAAGAGGAGCTTGCCGGGAAGGCCAACCAAGGCATGACAGTATCCAAGCCAAGGAGACAAGACCCCGACAAGAGGAGCTTGCCAGGAAGGCCAACCAAGGCATCTCAAGGAACTTGCCGCGACGCGCCACGCATCCCGGCAAGGCCCGGTGAGCGACAAGCTCCCAGACGCGACAAGACAACGACCGCGGCAAGGCGCTTGCCGCGGCAAGCCACCACTCTGTGCCCGCGCTCCAGCACATCCACCAACGTGTCGCTCTGGGACCCTTCCAGGCATACGTGGCGGGAGGCTGTGTAGCCAGCGGTGCACGGTGGCAAGCGGCACTGACAAGATTGCCATCGTGGCGAGCGGTGGCGTCCCTGACGGTCCCTTTTGCACTATTTAGGCGACACAGACGGGCATTTAATGCCCTTGTCCCCTGCCGTCAAGGTTAGGTATGATACACTGTAGCAGGTAGCTGTACCAACCGCAACACCTTTCCATTTTTACCCCTGTCTACGTTGCTACCTGTCGGTGATCCCTTGAGCATATAAAAGGAGGCCCATGTGCAACGTAGAGAGGAGGAGGAAGGGAATACTCACGCTCGGTCTCGTTAGCTGCTGGGGTGTACTGTAGCACTCCGTGCTCCCGAGCAAGAACTCAATACAAACCACAAAGCAGGAGTAGGGTTTTACGCATCCGTGCGGCCCGAACCTGGGTAAACTGCTCATGTGCTTCGCCTCGATCCGCTCTTCGTGCGACCCTCGCCCCCGCCGAACCGAAAGGGACTCGGTCTGCCGGTCCCATAGGTGCTCGTGGATTAGTCCCCCGACATCAGAATGGAACTGGCATGCTTCACACTTGGTTACTTGTGCAGTTGCATCCTGGAGGGCTGTCGGCCAAAAGAAACCTTGCCGGAAAGCTTTGCCGGCAAGTGCTCTTGCGCCAATGTGGTGACCACATATGCCTCCATGTATCTCTGCCAACATCTTTTGTCCGTCTTCCCGGTGAATACACTTCAATTTCACACCGTTGAGTCTTCTTCTGTACAATGTGTTGTCGACAAACTGGTACATACTTGACTGCCGGGCTACTCTTTCCGCTTCTTCTTGCTCTTCGGGAAGTTCTCCTGTCTGAAGGAAACGGACAATCTGCTGTGTCCATGCTGGAGCTTGTGGCTCGACAACAAGGACTAAAGGCAAATCTGCTGCTGCGGGAACATCCGCTTCTACGGCGAGAACCTGCGGCTCTGCCGGAGCTTGACGTTCCCCGGCAAGCTTGCCGGAGCAAAACTTGTCGGGAGCTTCTGCTTCAATGGAACAAACCCTAGGCCTTTCCGGAGTAGACTGCTCCTCAGCGCTCTTGGCGTTGATCTTGGGGACCTTCTTGGCGGCGGCTTCGGGAAGCTCTGCCGGAAAATAGTCACCAGAAATCAACTTCCTCTTCTTGCTCTGTCCACTTGATGGCGTTACAGACGGTTGAGTCAGCTTGAGCACAAAGATCCCTCGTTCCACAGGTAACTTAAGTGCGGCGCACTTTGATAGGCCATCCGCAATGGCGTTCTGAGCTCTTGGAACATGCTCCATCTGTAGGCCGTCAAAGTGCTCTTCTAGCTTTCTCACTTTGTCGACGTAGGCTTCCATCAACGGACTCTGATAACTCTTGTTCACTTGGCGTACGACAAGCTGCGAGTCACCCCTGACAATGAGCTTCTTGATCCAAAGGTCTGCCGCGATCCTGAGACCAACAAGCAAGCCTTCATACTCTGTAGTATTGTTTGTTGCTTGCTCCTTGGGAAAGTGCATCTGGACTACGTACTTGAGGTGCTATCCGGTGGGTGCGACAAGCAGCACGCCAGCGCCGGCGCCTTGCAGCGAAAAGGTACCATCAAAGTACATCAGCCACTCTTTGCTTGCTTCCTCGACAGGGATGCTCGTTTCTGGAATTTCTTCATCTGGTGTTGGCGTCCATTCTGCTATGAAATCTGCCAATGCTCTGCTTTGGATAGTTGAAGTACTCTCAAACTTGAGGCCAAAGCTTGACAGTTCCAGTGCCCACTCAACAATCCTGCCTGTCGCTTCTGGATTCTGTAGTATCCTCTTCAACGGAAAACGAGTGACAACTGTGATCTCATGTGCTTGGAATTAATGGCGCAGCTTTCTCGAGGCCATGAGAAGGCCGAAAAGCAATTTCTGCACGCCAGAGTACCTTGACCTAGCCCCCTGCAGAAGGGAACTGACAAAGTAAACTGGGCGCTGTACCACTCTCTTCTGTATCTCCTCACGCGTCTGCGCAGATCCATCCTTGTCGGGACTAGAGCTTGTCGGGGAAGCCCCCTGCTTGTTGCTGGATGCGCCTACCATGGTTGCTGGCTCGTCATCTGCCTCCCTCTCTGCTACTAACGCAGCACTAACGACTTGATTGGTTGCCGCTATATACAGCAGCAACTTCTCTTGTGGCTTAGGTGCGACAAGTGTTGGAGTGGAGGACAGGTATCTCTTCAAGTCTTGCAGCGCAGCCTCCGCTTCCGGAGTTCATTTCATTGGACCTGCCTTTTTCAATATTTTGAAAAACGGTAGGGTGCGCTCAGCAGACCTAGAGATAAACCTGCTGAGAGCAGCCACGCAACCAGCAAGTATTTGTACATCCTTGACGCGCTTTGGTGCTTCAATCTGCTCAATGGCCTTGATCTTGTCGGGATTGGCTTCGATTCCCCGCTGAGACACGAAGAACCCGAGAAGCTTGCCGGAGGGGACTCCAAACACACACTTCTCGGGGTTGAGCTTGAGGCTGATCTTGCGCAGATTTGCAAAGGTCTCGTCTAAATCTTGAATCAGTGTTGCCTTGTCCTTGCTCTTGACCACTATGTCATCCATGTAGGCTTCCACATTTTTGTGTATTTGTGGCTCAAGAGCGACATGGACTACCCTTGCAAATGTTGAACCAGCATTTTTTAAACCGAAAGGCATCCGTATGAAACAGTACATGCCACATGGAGTGATGAATGCGGTCTTCTCCTTATCCTCTTCTGCCATGAAGATCTGATGGTATCCTGAGTAGGCGTCAATAAATGAAAGCAAGTCACACCCGGCCGTGGAGTCAACAATCTGGTCAATGCATGGCAAAGGAAATGGGTCTTTGGGACAAGCTTTGTTAACATCGGTAAAGTCGATACAAAGTCTCCATTTCCCGTTCGCCTTGCGCACGACTACAGGATTGGCCAACCACGTAGGATGGAGCACTCCTCTGACAAGGCCTGCTGCTTCCAACTTCTTGATCTCTTCTGCGATGAATTCTTGGCGCTCCACTGCTTGCTTCCTGACCTTCTGCTTGACGGGCCGCGCATGAGGACAAACGGCAAGATGGTGCTCAATTACTTTCCTGGGTACACCGGGGATGTCAGACGGTTGCCACGCAAACACGTCGACGTTCGCCCGCAGGAAAGCAATGAGCGCGCTTTCCTATTTAGGGTCGAGAGTGGCACTGATGGTGAAGGTACCACCAGTGCCGTCCTCCTTGGCGGACACCTTCTTGGTCTCTGGCGGAGCTGCCATTGTCTTCTTACACTTGCCAGTGGAGCTCGATGGTGCGTCCTCGACGGCAGCGCAGCACTCCGAAGAGGTGCGCTTGCCGGAGTGGGCATCGGAACTCTTGCCGGACTTGGTCTTCTTCTTCCCCCCGGGAGCTTCAACGGCAGGTGACTTGCGATCTGTTGCGGCTGGCGCTTCCCGGTAGATCTTGTCGGCGCAGATAAGAGCATCCTTCTTGTCGCCAGGGACAGAGATGACGCTTATCGGGCCTGGCATCTTCAGCATGTCGTATGCGTAGTGAGAGGCTGCCATGAACTTGGCGAGTGCTGGACGGCCGAGTATCCCATTGTAAGGCAATGGAAAATCGGCAACGTCAAAAGTGACCCTCTCAGTCCTGAAGTTCACCTTGCTGCCAAATATTACTGGAAACGCGACCTTCCCCTTTGGCTTGCTCCTTCCCGGGTTGATTCCTTGGAATGTGCCGGTCTCTTCAAGCTCGCTATCAGGGATCTGGAGTTTCTGGAGTACAGCGGAGGAGATCAGGTTCAAGCCGGCCCCGCCGTCAACTAGCATCTTAGTGACCTTGAGGTTGCGGATAGTTGGTGAAACCAACATCGGCAAGCACCCGACCGCAGTTGTGCAATCAGGGTGGTCCTCAATATCAAAGATGATAGGCGTGCTGGACCATTTCAGAGGCTTGCGTGACTCGACAGGTGGTTCCGCCGCATTGACTTCCCGCACCCACTGCTTGAGTTGGCGGTGCGAAGTATGCAGAGAAGCACCACCGTCAACGCACAAGACCTCTGTGGCTTTCTGGAACTCCTGCTCACTGGTCTCGACATTATCCATGTCTTCGTCGTCGTCGTCATCTTCATCCTTGTCGCGGCCGCGGGGAGGTATGTCTCCTTGCCGCTGCTTGGCCTTGCCGCGGTGTCCTCCCCGGCCGGCGCGCTTCTTGCCGGATTCTCCAGCGCCTCCTTGGGCCCTCTCCTTGTCGCGTCGCTCGTATTCAGCCTTTTGCTGCTGGACAAGCTGCTCGACCTTCTTGCAGCTCTGGAGGTCATGGCCCTTGGTGCGGTGGATCTTGCAGTAGTGCTTGTCGGTGACGTCCTGCTTGTCGGCGACCGCCACAGTCTGGCAGTTGGTGCATGCGGCAATCTCCTTGCCGGAGCTACCAGCTTTGGCTTTCTTGGCGCCACCTTCGTTGCCGGACTACTCAATGACTAGCATATCCTTGCCTTTCTTCTTCCTGTTGTTCCACCGCCGGTTTTTCTTTGCCGGGGCAGCATCCTCGCTGTCAGATCCTCCTACTCCTGTATTCTCTCCGGGGAGTTTCCTCCCTTCCTCAGCACGTGCACACTTGTCGGCCAGGGCATACAGCTCACTGACGTCTCTGATCTTGCACATCGCCATCTCCTCCCGCATCCTGCGGTTATGCACATTCTGATGGAACGCGCTGATGACCGCGGCAGGGTGGATCTCTGGGATGTTGTGCTGTACACGGCTGAATCTCTGAATGTACTTGCGCAGGGGCTCTCCTTCCTTCTGGGCGAGCAGATGAAGGTCACTCTCTTGGCCATGAGGTTTGTGGCCGCCTGTAAAGGCGCCGACAAACTGATGGCATAGGTCTGCCCAGGAGGATATGGAGTTGTCCGGCAAGTGCATGAGCCAGGACCTGACGTTGGGCTTGAGCACCAGCGGGAAGTAGTTGGCAAGGATCTTGTCGTCCCGCCCCCCGGTAGCCTGCACCGTGATGGTGTAGATGCTGAGGAACTCCGACGGATGCGACTTGCCGTCGTACTTCTCTGGTACGTCTGGCTTGAAATTCTTTGTGCTGGGCCACTGGACTTGCCGCAGCTCACGAGTAAACGCAGGGCAACCTACCGCGTACGGCAAGTCGCCTGGTTCCCCTAGCGCATGCATGTCGACAGAGGGCCCAGCGCGCTGGTCTGATTGACGTCGCGCTTCTCTTTGGCGCTTGATGCGAGTACGAGCGTCTTCTTGCTGTCGTTCGTGAAGAACTTGGCGCTGATCGCGACGAGCTCGTGGATCTGATGACGCGGTGGAGTCGCTGTCGAGGTGGATCCGGCGAGTCGGCGATCTTGGCCTTCGGGGCGGAGAGTGCACAGTGGTTGCATCCCCACCGGCTCGTGCCTGGCTGACTTGCCGTGGCTGCGACGTGCTCGGCTGCCGTTGAGTGTCGCCGTTGGCAAAGCCGATGAGACTCTGAATGGTGGCCCTCCAGTCATCGATCTTGTCTGCCGTTGGAGGGTATTCCAGGAGCAGTTGAGCTCGCGCCAAAGCTTCTGCTGTAGTGGCGGGTGGTGGTGGCGAACGGTGCGAAGAGCGGGATATGCTCGGACTTCTAACTATGTTAGAAGGAGCAGTATCCTGTCCAGGCGACCGTGCCTCGCTCGCGCCAGCATGTTGGCGTGCATGATGGTCTTGAGCATTCCGAGATCCACCAGCTCGATCTTGGTCCAGCAAACGCATGGTACCGTGAGTACCATGACGCTACCGGTCCCGCGCCTCCTGAGATGGGCGCGGTGCATGTACGGACGCCGAGGTCTTGGAGTGCGCCCGGTCGTTGTGGGAGCCGGCTACGCCGCCGATGGGCAGCGCAGCCTTGTCCTTGGACCTGGCAGCACCGTGAGATCCCTCGTCGACGCCCGTTCTTCCGTCGGCGTCTGCCCCATCAACCGTTTGCTCCGGCGATGGTGGGTTCGGCGCGGACGGAGCAGCCGCCTCCGAAACCTTCTTCTTCGGCGGCATGTCGATGAAGATGATGAAGATCTAGCTCGTGTGAACGCCGAATCTGGTTCACACAACCTCGACGCCCCTACCTGGCGCGCCAAAGATGTCGGGGGGCTAATCCACGAGCACCTATGGGACCGGCGGACCGAGTCCCTTTCGGTTCGGCGGGGGCGAGGGTCGCACGAAGAGCGGATCGAGGCGAAGCACACGAGCAGTTTACCCAGGTTCGGGCCGCACGGATGCGTAAAACCCTACTCATGCTTTGTGGTTTGTATTGAGTTCTTGGTCGGGAGCGCGGAGTGCTACAGTACACCCCAGCAGCTAACGAGACCGAGCGTGAGTGTTCTCTTCCTCCTCCTTCTCTATGTTGCGCATGGGCCTCCTTTTTTATGCTCAAGGGGTCACCGACAGGTGGCAACGTAGACAGGGGTAAAAATGGAAAGGTGCTGCGGTTGGTATAGCTACCTGCTACAGTGTATCATACCTAACCTTGACGGCAGGGGACAAGGGCATTAAATGCCCGTCTGTGTCGCCTAAATAGTGCAAAAGGGACCGTCAGGGACGCCACCGCTCGCCACGATGGCAATCTTGTCAGTGCCGCTTGCCACCGCGCACCGCTGGCTGCACAGCCTCCCGCCATGTACGCCTGGAAGGGTCCCAGAGCGACATGTTGGTGGATGTGCTGGAGCGCGGGCACAGAGTGGTGTCTTGCCGCGGCAAGCGCCTTGCCACGGTTGTTGTCTTGTCGCGTCCGGGAGCTTGTCGCTCACCGGGCCTTGCCGGGACGCGTGGCGCGTCTCGGCAAGTTCCTTGAGATGCCTTGGTTGGCCTTCGCGGCAAGCTCCTCTTGCCGGGGTCTTGTCTCCTTGGCTTGGATACTGTGATGCCTTGGTTGGCCTTCCCGGCAAGCTCCTCTTGCCGGGGTCTTGTCTCCTTGGCTTGGATACTTTGTCCTTGAATGGCTCCAAAGGAACCACGGAGGACCTTGGCGGTCACCCGGAAAGCCTGGCCGCGGGATGCTGCGACTGCCCGTGCACAAGTTCGGGATACTAGGGTACCCTTACTCTAGTACACCGACAGGTTTTGTCGACGCCGAGGCACCCTAAAAGCCTAAGCTTTCATCATTTAGGTTTTTATCGACACCGAGGCACCCTAAAAGCCAAGGTTTTATAACTTATGGTTTGTCGACACCGAGGCATCCTAAAAGCTAAGCTGGGAAGGAGAATTCTAAGTTGGGCCTAATCACTTGGATCTATTGCCACCTATGGTTTAATGCAATAAGAATAAAGGGGCAATTAGTCCTACTTAATTAAGTAGTAAGATACCCCGGCCCATGCATGTAGCGACCAGACCTCAAACGGTCTGATCTCTGTGCTCAGGTGTCATCCCTGGATCAGTAATGCTGACACCACACAATACTTGGAGGATTTATAACAGAGTAGCAATCACACACTTATTACATCGAGTGTCTCAATAGAGAACTTATTACAATAAATATGGCTTAAGGCCATCTAATAACGATAACAACGGAAGGCTTCAAAGATAAGTGAGTCCATCAACTCCAACGGCATCACTGAGTATAGAACCACGACCTTAAAACTCCTTAATCGTCATCTGAAAAGTCTGCAACATTAATGTTGCAGCCCGAAACGGGTCAGCACATGGAATATGCTGGCAAGGTAACACATAGAGGGTAATGGAATGAAACATCTATTCTATATGCATATTTGGCTGGTGGAAAGCTCTACGGTTACAGTTTTGCGTAAAGCCAATTTTTCCCTACTACAAAGGAATAAATTTTACTTAACTAACATGGTAGTTGTTAAACATTGAGAATGGTTGACAGCATCCTCAATCCCAATTAAGTATCGTCATTAAACAAAACCCAACAAAATTAAATTTTAGAGTAACATGTTGAGATTCACATGATAATCCAAGTACTAGATACTCAAGATGTCCATAACTGGGGACACGGCTAACCATGATTAGTTTTATACACTCTGCAGAGGTTTGCGCACTTTTCCCCACAAGACTCGATCGCCTCCGTTTGGTTTCTCGCACTACATGGTGTTTGAGAAGATGGATGACCGAGACACAGTCTTTCAGAAGCGCTAGCACCTTACGATGGATAGACCGTTACACCTACTTTCCCCTACATCTGCTAGTCTACCCTGTAAGAGTTTGCATGACTTATTCAACTATGCTTGAGCCCATAATAGCTTGTGGCTGCACACGGAAGTTTCTAGTATGAAAAATCTCATGATGCCTTTGGGCCTGGGTGGCGGTCCATAAAGAAAAACAGGCAATCCTGGAATACCAAGGTACCTCAATCCACCCAGATGTGTGTTTAAGTTGCCACCTTAGATAAACCCTTAATTAACAAACTCACATCTGTCATGGATATCACTCACCCAATCCACGTCTACTAGCATAGCATGGCATAATAGGCAAACGTAGAAGTAACTCCCAAAGGTTTGGTAATAAACAGGTAATAGGTACTACCTCAACTATTTCCCAAACCCACAATTTAATTAGCACCTAATCATGCAATGTTTGAGGATTGATCTAATGCAATAAAACTGGGTAGTAGGAGGTATGATCAAAGTGTTACTTGCCTTGCCGATGATCCGCGAAACCTAGAGATTCGATGTAACAGGCGGCGCACTCCGGGTATTCTATCGCAGACAAACAAACAAGCATACAATAAGTATTCATCTAATGCATGGGTAAAACTCAAATAAGAGATCTAACCAGAAGGTTCAACTTAAGAACTCTGGTTTGCAAAAAGAATCAAATCAAACGAAGCAACGAAAGTCAAACGACAAAAAAACAGGCTTCGTTTACTATTCTAGATCTAAGGCAATTTTTACAGTGGCAAAAGCTTGTTTAAGTTGGTTAAATAGATAGAGGGTTTCGAGACGAAACTCCAGGCGCTTGAATCGCCTGATTCCGATGAACGAGCGAAATCGGATCAGGAATCGCGATCAGAAAAATCGCGGATTTAATCCGAGAAAAGAAAAATGACGAACGCCCGCTAGAACGAACGAACAAGCGCTTGCTATTTAAATAAATCGGAAAAACCGATCTATTTAAAAAAACCGAAACTAAAAAAAACTGAACAAAACCGTCGGAAACCGATCGGTTTTTCGAAAAAAAGCCGGCGTCTAAAAAAAATCTACCCGGAAATCCGGCGAGATTCTGGCGGTGGTGGCACGGCGGGCTGCGGGGGTCGGGTGCCCCGGCTTATAATGGCCGGCCCCGGAGGAGTCCGGGCCTAACACGGCCCGTAGGTCGGTTTCACTTTTTTTATATAAATTATTCCGCGCAGAAAAACAGACAAAAGAAATACTAAACGGACTCCAAAAATCCCAAAATAAATTTTCCCCGGCTTCTAAAATCAAGCCGCACAAGGTGAACATTTATTTGGGGCCTAAATCCAATTTTGGAAAATGCACATTTTTCCTAAATTCAAATAAAATACCGAAAAACTCTGAATTAAAATCTTATTTGATTTTATTATGAAATCCTCAATATTTCTTTATGTTGGGAAAGTCATTTTATTCCCTCTCTCATATTTTTGTAATAGAAATAATTGATGATAAAATAATTAAAATCAAATGATCCTATTCTCAAAATTTGAGAAAACTCAAATATGAAAATAACGAAATCCCCAACTCTCTCCGTGGGTCCTGGAGTTGCGTAGAATTTCTAGGATCAAACCAAAAGCAAAATAAAATATGATATGCAATGATGATCTAATCTATAACATTCCAAATTGAAAATTTGGGATGTTACAATGCATTAGTCGCAAGTACCCCATATGTCCTATTTTCAGCAAAGTCATGCTAAAATTCACGGAAAATTTCAGCATGACCTTTGCTGAAAATATGACATATGGAGTACCCAAATTTGCCGGAATGGAAGTTAATCGACATTCCAGCAAACTCAATGGCCTCTCGGGGTACCTGCAAAATCATCACGACACGATGGTGGAGACATGACCTTTGCTGAAAATTGTTTTCTGTAAAAGATGATCATCATCTTTACAAGTCTTTCTCAATGTGATCAATTGATGGATCAACACGTAAAACATGTCCAATAAGTATGATTTATAGAGTCAACATCACTATGAATATATATATATATATATATATATATATATATATATAAAGTTTTTCTTCATCAGCCAGGCCCATGCAAGTAACTGCATCCAGCAACTATTTTTGCTACTCTGTAACTAACTACACTATCTATTTATAGAGTCATTTCAGATGAGATCAGATTGAGCTCTAGCTGCAGCTGCAGCTGAGGGATCCATGAGCCATCATGCCAGCCAGCCAGGAAATAAACTTTACTTTCCAAAGGAAATAAAAATACAATGCATACATACATACTAAAGCAGGTAGATAGATAGATAGATAGATAGATAGATGAGCATGTTCAGTTTACAAGAATGAATATAAACAAGCAAAGAATGCATGCATGCATATCAAAAGTTGGCATCTAGTGCTACTGCTTGCCTCTGTTGCTATTGAATATTTATAATTAACTGAAATTGTTCCTTTAATTACAAGTAAATGATTTCAGTTAATGCAAGTACTCCTCTTGCTCTCTACTTTCTCTCTTCTCTTCTTCAGTTAATTAACTGAATTTTACTGATGTTGTTGTTAACTAGCACATATGCCCGTGCGTTGCAACGGGAAAAATTAATGTTTTGTGCAAACATAATGTCTCATAGCCTATACATGAAAAAAATATATTTAGAAACTACATCCGTGTAGAAATCTAGTGATATAATTTTCATGACATATAACATATATTTAATTCCTCAAATCGATGACCTAGAAGTAGACGAATGACTCGTACACCGAGACGGAGATAGTACCTCAAATCCTTCATGTAGAATTTATTAAGACCACAATTTTTCTTTTAGTTATTCCACTGGTTTACCCATAATCCTTTCTTTAATTAGCCATATCCGTTTAAATATTCTATTTAGGCACACAATCCTTCCTTTATTAGCTCATTCGCTTAATTAGCTCACCCTAAACATAATGACTGCCACTCATATATTTAGAGTGAATTGGGATTAGTAAATAGAAAGGCGCATAGGTCTTATGTTCAATTCCCACAATATTGATTTATTTAGACCCAGTTATTTTTCACGGTCTCTATGAAAGCCCATAAAAGGCCCATCAACATACAAATACCTGGCTCAGATCGCTTAACGTGTGTAAACCAAACGAAAAGGACTAAACTAAACCAAGAATACCTATTCCCTATAATAGTAGGTATAGATTGAATTTTACTGATGTTGTTGTTGACTTGTTGTTAATGCTTATAAGCCTCTACTGATCAGCCCATAAAAGTTCAGGGAGAGTGCACAACCAAAAAAATCAAGAATGAGATCTAGGATTCAGAGTACAGATCTTTAGAGAGATAAATTTTCTTTCACAGCAAAAGCCATCTGAACCAAGTCTGATGCCCACTAAAAACACTATGTTTAATGCATGCATCTCCTAGTGAAACTTATATGAAGATAAACGAAGCAACATGATGATAGAAATCTAGAGATGGCACTAATTGATCTACTGGGTGTCATCTGTAGTTAGTAGGTAAATAAGCACACCCATGTGAACTTGAGGTCCTAGATAGTTTGTACAAATTCTCATATCAGTAGACTGCCCCTTTAAACCAAAGCCGAAATACATACTGCCAATCCATGCGGCTGTACCACTAACATATCATGTGGAATTTAGATGGGCAGAAGAACATCAAATAGGTGCTTGCAAATGGGTGGGGGTGGGGGGATCTCACCAGATGAGGAGTTCCGGCTAGAGGAGGGGATACCACCAGATGAGGGGAGTTCCTGCTAGCCTCGGCTCCTCTATCCGGCCAGAAGGAGTCGCTGTTGCCGCCGAGGACCATGTTGTGCTGCGAGAGGGGAGGGATGAACGGGTTAGGAATCTAGATCGAGCTGGGGGAGGGGAGGGGCG
>NC_057806.1:473941220-474043029 GCF_018294505.1 Triticum aestivum | reverse complement strand
AGGGTGCGGGGGGTCATCGTCAGCGGAGGAGGGTGCGGGGAGTCGGCGGCGGAGCGGGGGAGGGTGCGGGGGGTGCTCGGCGGCGAGGGGGATCTGGCGAGGGGGAGAGCGATCGAGATGGAGGGGGATCGAGATCAAGTGTCCTCATGGATATTCAATATTTTTTCATATTGAATATGAAAAAATATCATCAAATTTGAAAAATATTCATGAATTCAAAAAGTGCCCATGAAATTTAAAAATATTCATGAGTTCAAAAAATATTAACAAATTCAATACTTTTTGTGAATTAGAAATTCAATACCATAATAAACATAAATAAATATTCATGAGGACACTAGAACAAAAGAAATATCATTTCAATATGTCGAAATACAATCGAGAAATGAAGGCTACAATTTAAATACAATCGATCTTAGCTAGCTATCTGTTCACAATCTTCTTGCCCTTATTTTTCGTAAATGGAGTTCTTCTCTTGAACGGACGTCCTTTAGGTAGGGTGGTCCTGCTTCTTTTTGTGGTGTATGCTGGTACTTCATCGTCGTTGTCATGTTCCATCTTCGGGTCGCCGTACTTGTCGAAGTCTTGCTCATTGGCGACTGCATCCATTCCGATGATCTTCCTTTTGCCTCTCCTCATGACAACACGACTGGGCTTTGGCGGGTCGATAATGAAGAAGCATTGGTCCACTTGGGAAGCCAGTACCCATGGCTCATTTTTCGCGGTGACGTTTGCGCCCGCGGTCTTGGATTTGGCTTCGGGTATAACCATGGTGGTGAAATACCGGTCTTCTTTTATGACGCTCTTGGCCCATCTGACACGGAACATCGGGACCTCTCTAGCGTAGCTCAGCTCCCAGATCTCCTCGATCCTTCCGTAGTATCTGTCCTTGTCGTTACCGGTGTAGGATTCCATCGTTACCCTGGAGTTCTGATAACCATCGCTCTTCATGTCCTTTCCCTCAGTGTAGAATGTGTAGCCGTTGATATCGTACGCCTCATACGTCATCAGGTTGTGCTCGGCGCCCTGTGACAAGGCGAATATGAGTTGTTCTTCCGCGGAAGAATCCTCATGTAAAGGGTACGACAGAAGCTTCTGCTTGAACCAACACGTGAAACATGAGTTGTGCTCTTTGATTATATCTCTGTCCATCCTCTGTTGGCCTCGGTCATTGTATGTCTTCTCAATAAAGGTTTTGTGCTCTACCACCCAAGGATCGATCACATCTATGTGTTGTAGCACGACTAGGTTTTCTCTTTCAAAGTCGGCGAGTCGAACCTCGAAGTCGACATGCATTTCAGGGCGACCCTCATGGTGACCCCATCCAGCGAGCCTGCCGAGGTGCCTGTTGACAGGCAGACCAACATGGTTCTCGATGCCTAGATAATTCGTGCAGTATGAGATGCACTCTTCGGTCAGAAAGCCCCTGGCTATGCTTCCCTCTGGACGTGACATGTTGCGAACGTATCCTTTGATGACACCATTCATCCTTTCGAATGGCATCATGCTGTGCAGGAACGTCGGCCCGAGTTGGATGATATCCTCCATGATATGGACCAGCAGATGCACCATAACATCGAAGAATGCGGGCGGGAAGTACATCTCAAGCTCGCATAGTATCACCACGATCTCTTCTTGTAGCCTTCTGAGTTGCCTCACGCCAACCGACTTTCGAGAGATGACGTTGAAAGAGTTTCACAGGCCAAATAGCGTTTCATGGACGTGCACGTCCATGATCCCACAGATTGCAACTAGAAGTATCTGCGTCATCAGCACATGACAGTCGTGAGACTTCATCCCGCTGAACTTCTGCTTCGCTGAGTCTAGGTATCTACTTATCTTCCCCGCGTAACCGTAAGGAAGTTTTACTCCTACGAGGCAGGTGAAAAACTGATCGATCTCCTCCTGACTTAGAGTGAAGCATGCGGGAGGGAAGTCATTTCCGGTCTTCTTGGCCTTTTTGCCTTTGCGGCGACTTTCCGTGTCCTGCTTTGCCTCATCATCATCATCATTAGCGTGAAGCTCCTCCCTAATGCCCATTGATTTCAAGTCTGCCCTTGCTTTCCGCCCATCTTTGGTCCTCTCTGGCATGTTGAGCAGGGTACCAAGCAGACTCTCGCACATGTTCTTCATGATATGCATGATATCAAGGTTGTGAGGCACACGGTGGGTCTTCCAGTACGGCAAGTCCCAGAAAACAGGCCTCGTTTTCCATACCTTCAGCAGCGGCTCTGGCGTCTTTCGCTTCTTTCCCAGCTCTGGTGCCTTTTGCTTCTTTCTCGGCAGTGGGTAATCTTTCCAATTTTTCAACAGCTCGTATATTTCCTCGCCGCTCCTCGTACGTGGGCGTCTTCGGGGTTCGGTTTCACCATCGAACAGATCCTTGCATTTTCTCTACGGGTCATCGTGGCGAAGCCACCTTCGATGTCCCATGAACATGGTTTTCGAAGACCCGGGATCTCTATCTAGCTGGCGATACGTTGTGTCATCCATGCAGCTGACGCATCCAGAAAATTTGTGGACCACCTGCCCCGCGACATATCCGTAACCGAGATAGTCCTGCACCGTCGTGAGCAGTGCGGCTCTCATAGGGAAATATTCTTTCTCTGTGGCATCCCACGTATTGGCTGGCGTTTTCCATAGCGTGTCTATCTGCTCTTTCAGCAGCCCCAAATACAGATTGATGTCATTCCCTGGTTGTTTCGGCCCTTCAATTAGTATACTCATGTGAATGTACTTCCTCTTCATGCACAACCAGGGGGGAAGGTTGTACATCCACACAAACATAGGCCATGTGCTATGTGTGCTTCTCTGGCTGCCAAACGGATTGACTCCATCGGTACTCGTGCCCAGCACAATGTTCCTTGGATCGTTCCCAAATTCTGAGTGTTCGAAGTTCAATGCTTGCCACTGGCTCCCATCCTTTGGGTGATTCAGCATCTTGTCTTTTTTATTTATCTCTAGATCATTTGTGTCATCTTCTCGCTTCTTCTCCTCCCTATCCGCGTGCCAACGCAGGAGCTTTTCTACCTTAGGGTCCGCGAAATACCGTTGCAGACGAGGAGTGATCGGAAAGTACCACACCACTTTTCGAGGAGCTTTCTTCCTCTTCTTGTATCGAGTGATGCCACACACCAGACATATGGTAGACTCCGCGTGCTCATCCCAATAAATGATGCAATTGTTCATGCACACATGGTATTTCACGTGCGGTAAATCCAGAGAACACACAATTTTCTTCGCCTCCTCGAAATTGGTCGGGCACTTGTTCCCCTTGGGAAGACGTTCATGCCAGAATGACATGTTCTCATCAAAGCATGCGTCGGTCATTTTGTGTTTTACCTTCATCTCCAGAGCCATGAGCGTTACTTTTAGGCGGGTATCCTCAGGCCTGCATCCTTCATAAATGGAGTAACCACGTCTATCTCCAGTTGATCCAGCTTGGCTTTCTCTCGGGCGGCAGCTCTTGCGTTATCCGTCTACTTGAGAAGCAGCTCTTGAATATGAGGGTCCTGCACCCAGCCCATCGATGGTCCATCGTCGTCTGCTCCGGCATCTTCATCTTCATGATCATGCCCTTCGTCTTGATCTTCCTAATCATCATGTCCGACATCTTCTACATGATGACTGTGTACAGCATCACCGTCGTGATCAAATTCTAGAGATTCTTCATCTTCTCGCCCGCCCTCGCCGCGGTGGTTGTCTTGCTGCCCTTCCTCATTTCTTGCCCGGCCCCCATGGACGACTCCCTAGTCATCTTCATCACCTTGCCACCGATAGCCATCCATGAAACCACGCAAGAGCAGGTGGTCCCGCACCTGCCCGGAATCCGGGTCCACAATAAGGCTCTTCATCTTGCATCTTCGACACGGACATCTTATCTCCGTCTCGTTCTTTTGAAGCATCTCGGCCTTTGTGGAGCTCAAAAACCTATTCACGATGCCTTCGGTCATCGTGCGGACCATGGTCGCCTGCGGGGTAGAGCAAAACGATATTTTAGAACCAAGAATTTTTTTGGCATGACTTTCCCTAAAAATAAGACCAAAAAGAATGCATAGTGCCAAAATTCTCGCCAAAACGGAAATAAATCAACATTCCAGCAAAATATTGGCAACTATCGCATTTCAAATACCGGTACCTGCAAACACTAACATATATGCAACACCACAAACATATGCAATACCACAAACATACATAGATCTAGCTAGGCCATAAAAAGTGCATGTGCATGTTGCTGGAGGGAGAAAAAAGTAGATCTACAACATAAAGAAAGCTTTCCCCTTACTTACCTATCAAAAAAGGTAATTTAACCACTTAATTTGGATGAATCTATGGTGCAAATGAGGTGAGGAGGAGGAGGCAGCCGAGACAAGCTTGGAGGAGGAGGTGGAGAGAATGAAGTGGGGAAAGTGAGTGTGTAGGTGGCTGTCCAAAATATCTAGCTTCTCCCAGGTTACTAATGGCGCACCACCTACAAATGCGCCATTAGTAACCCTGGTTACTAATGGCGCACCAGCTGGTGGTGCGCCATTTGTAGTTTTGCAAAAAAATGATAGTAGTGGCGCACATGGTGAGTGGTGCGCCATTACTAGTTAAAACTAGTAATGGCGCACTGTGCCCTGGTGCGCCATTAGTATTTTTGGAAAAAAATTATGTTAGTAATGGCGCACCATGTGTGTGGTGTGCCATTAGTGTCCATATTGTCTATAGCCCTTTTCCTAGTAGTGTCTCTTACTCATTCTCCTCCTCCCTGGTTATAACATATCTCCTTTTTGCCTGAAAGTCAAAGAAAGTAGGAGCAGGGAGAGCAACATGGACGGTGCGATGTCTGTCAAAGATTAGGGCACTGGAGGAATTGTTCATTCCTCTCAGCAAACTGATGGCGAACCATGGCATTATAATCTAGGTAAGGAGGAGGTAACTCAATATCATTTCCCCATATGGGTATATCAAGATAGTTAGCTACACGAGTTGCACAAATTCCACCAAACAAATCTCCACTTATGTTGTTGTGATGCAACCTACGTGCAACAATGGCCCCCAAGTTATATAGTTTATCACATAATACCGCACTCTTGCGGACACTAAGTGAAGGAAATATGCCCTAGAGGCAATAATAAAGTTGTTATTTATATTTCCTTATATCATGATAAATGTTTATTATTCATGCTAGAATTGTATTAACCGGAAACTTAGTACATGTGTGAATACATAGACAAACAGAGTGTGACTAGTGTGCCTCTACTTGACTAGCTCGTTGAATCAATGATGGTTATGTTTCCTAACCATGGACATGAGTTGTCATTTGATTAACGGGATCACATCATTAGAGAATGATGTGATTGATTTGACCCGTCCGTTAGCTTAGCACAGTGATCGTTTAGTTTGTTGCTATTGCTTTCTCCATAACTTATACATGTTCCTATGACTATGAGATCATGCAACTCCCGAATACCGGAGGAACACTTTGTGTGCTACCAAACGTCACAACATAACTGGGTGATTATAAAGATGCTGTACAGGTGTCTCTGATGGTGTTTGTTGAGTTGGCATAGATCGAGATTAGGATTTGTCACTCAGATTGTCGAAGAGGTATCTCTGGGCCCTCTCGGTAATGCACATCAATATAAGCCTTGCAAGCAATGTAGCTAATGAGTTAGTTATGGGATGTAGCATTATGGAACGAGTAAAGAGACTTGCAGGTAACGAGATTGAACTAGGTATTGAGATACCGACGATCGAATCTTAGGCAAGTAACATACCGATGACAAAGGGAACAACGTATATCGTTATGCAGTTTGACCGATAAAGATCTTTGTAGAATATGTGGGAGCCAATATGAACATCCAGGTTCCGCTATCGGTTGTTGACCAGAGACGTGTTGCAGTAGTTGTCGGGGATATACCCCGCGGTATGACCCGGCTGGATGTATGACCCGGCCAGACTTGGCGACTCACTGGTGACCCGCCCTGACTTGGCGACTCACTAAGCGACCCGCCCGGATCTCTCCACTCACTAATGACCCGACTGAGCCAGTTGACTCATTGATGACCCGGCCAGCGGGTTAGAGGAGCGACAAGACCCGAAGGCCCAATAGGTAGTTCAAGGAAGGCCGACTTATGTTATGGTAAGCCAGCTTAAGAGGAAAGCATAAGGAATATTCCCTTACAAAGGAAGCAAGACTAGGACTCCACTTGTAATAGAGTAATCCTAATCCTAATAGGACTAGTCATGTAGGCCGCCCCTTCAACATATATAAGGAGGGGCAGGGCTCCCCAAGGAGGACAAGTTCCACAAGTTTTTACAAGTTAGGTTTAGATAGACAACTCAATATCTCTTGAGATAGAGCTCCCTTGTAATCGTGATCATCATCATCAATATCAATGAAGCAGGACGTAGGCTTTTACCTCCACCGTGAGGGGCCAAACCTGGGTAAGACCTCGCGTCTCTCGTTCCACTCAACCCCTCTCAAGCTACCACATAGATGAGTTGGCCTCGCGACTAAGTCCTGACACTAAGGACATCTGCCGTGACAATTCCATGACAGTAGTGCCTGGGTATTTGATACTGGTTTAGTTGCTAACATTTGCAACTCGAAACAGGGGCTACGGATTAAGCGAAGATTGTCTAAGGACGAGGTGACGATGCGTGTGGGAAATGGTTCCAAAGTCGATGTGATCGCCGTTGGCATGCTACCTCTACATCTACCTTCGGGATTAGTTTTAGACCTAAATAATTGTTATTTGTTGCCAGCGTTGAGCATGAACATTATATCCGGATCTTGTTTGATGCGAGATGGTTATTCATTTAAATCGGAAAATAATGGTTGTTCTATTTATATGAGTAATATCTTTTATGGTCATGCACCCTTGATGAGTGGTCTATTTTTACTAAATCTTGATAGTAGTGATACACATGTTCATAGTATTGAAGCCAAAAGATGCAGAGTTGATAATGATAGTGCAACTTATTTGTGGCACTGCCATTTAGGTCATATTGGTATAAAGCGCATCAAGAAACTCCATTCTGATGGACTTCTGGAATCACTTGATTATGAATCACTTGGTACTTGCGAACCATGCCTCATGGGCAAGATGACTAAAACCCCGTTCTCTGGAACAATGGAACGAGCAACTGAGTTATTGGAAATCATACATATTGATGTATGTGGTCCAATGAACATTGAAGCTCGTGGCGGATATCATTATTTTCTCACCTTCACAGATGATTTAAGCAGATATGGATATATCTAGTTAATGAAACATAAGTCTGGAACATTTGAAAAGTTCAAAGAATTTCAGAGTGAAGTGGAAAATCATCGTAACAAAAAAATAAAGTTTCTACGATCTGATTGTGGAGGAGAATATTTGAGTTACGAGTTTGGTCTTCATCTGAAACAATGCAGAATAGTTTCGCTACTCACACCACCTGGAACACCACAACGCAATGGTGTGTCCGAACGTCGTAACCGCACTTTATTAGATATGGTGCTATCTATGATGTCTCTCACTGATTTACCGCTATAGTTTTGGGGTTATGCTTTAGAGACGGCTATAGTCACATTAAATAGGGCACCATCTAAATCCGTTGAGATGACACCTTATGAACTGTGGTTTGGCAAGAAACCCAAGTTGTCATTTCTTAAAGTTTGGGGCTGCGATGCTTATGTGAAAAAGCTTTAACCTGATAAGCTCGAACTCAAATCGGAGAAATGTGTCTTCATAGGATACCCAAAGGAGACTGTTGGGTACACCTTCTATCACAGATCCGAAGGCAAGATATTCGTTGCTAAGAATGGATCCTTTCTAGCGAAGGAGTTTCTCTCGAAAGAAGTGAGAGTGGGAGGAAAGTAGAACTTGACGAGGTAATTGTGTCTTCTCTCTCGAAATCAGTTCCCGTGATTCCTACACCAGTAAGTGAGGAAGCTAATGATGATCATGAAACTTTTGATCAAGTTAGTACCGAACCTCGTAGGTCAACCAGAGTAAGATCCGCACTAGAGTGGTACAGTAATCCTATTCTAGAAGTCATGTTACTTGACCATGACGAACCTACGAACTATGAAGAAGCGATGATGAGCCCAGATTCCGCAAAATGGCTTGAGGCCATGAAATCTGAGATGGGATCCATGTATGAGAACAAAGTGTGGAGTTTGGTTGACTTGCCCGATGATCGGCATGCCATAGAGAATAAATGGATCTTCAAGAAGAAGACTGATGATGACGGTAATGCACATGAATATAAGCCTTGCAAGCAATGTAGCTAATGAGTTAGTTACGAGATGTAGCATTACGGAACGAGTAAAGAGACTTTCCGGTAACGAGATTGAACTAGGTATTGAGATACCGATGATAGAATCTCGGGCAAGTAACATACCGATGACAAAGGGAACAACGTATATCATTATGCGGTTTGACCGATAAAGATCTTCATAGAATATGTGGGAGCCAATATGAACATCCAGGGTCTGCTAGTGGCTATTGATCGGAGACATGTCTCGGTCATGTCTACATAGTTTTCGAACCCGTAGGGTCCGCACGCTTAACGTTTGGTGATGATCGGTTACGAGTTTATGTGTTTTGATTAACTAAAGGTTGTTCGGAGTCCCAGAGGTGATCACGGGCATGACGAGGAGTCTCGAAATGGTCGAGACATAAAGATCGATATATTGGATGACTATGTTTGGACATCGGAATGGTTCCGAGTGAGTTTGGACATTAACCGGAGTACCGGGGGGTTATCGGAACCCCCCGGGGAGTATATGGGCCCTAATGGGCTTTAGGGGAGAGAGGGGGGGCTGCCTATGGTAGGCCGTGCGGCCCCCAAGGCCTAGTCCGAATTGGACTAGGGGGGAGGGGCGGCGCCCCCTCCTTCTCTTCTCTTCTCTTCTCTCTTCCCTTTCCTACTCTCCTACTCCTACTACATGGAAAGGGGGGAATCCCACTCCCAGTGGGAGTAGGACTCCCCAAGGCGCGCCATAGTAGAGGACCGACCCTCCCCCTCCTCCAATCCTTTATATACGGGGAGGGGGGCACCCCATAGACACAAGTTGATTGTTTCCAGCCATGTGCGGTGCCCCCTCCACCATAATCCACCTCGGTCATATCGTAGCGGTGCTTAGGTGAAGCCCTGTTCTGGTAGCATCATCATTACCGTCATCACGCTGTCGTGCTGACGAAGCTCTCCCTCGATACTTTGCTGGATCATGAGTTCGTGGGACGTCACCGAGCTGAACGTGTGCTGATCGCGGAGGTGTCGTACTTTCGGTACTAGGATCGGTCGATCGTGAAGATGTATGACTACATCAACCACGTTGTCATAACGCTTCCGCTTACGGTCTACGAGGGTACATAGACAACACTCCCCCTCTCGTTACTATGCATCACCATGATCCTGCGTGCGCGTAGATTTTTTTTGAAATTACTATGTTCCCCAACACTAAGATCTAGAACACACATGTGACAAGCCTCATCTTTACCGTTAATGCATCTACCAATGAAGAGAGCAAAATAATGTATGGAAGGGAAATGAATGCCCCCTATGGTAGCTTGTGTGATTTCCCTAGATTCCCCCACAGTAATACTAGCAAGAAATTCTTTATATTCATATTTGCGAGGTTCACTAACATTGCCCCAGTGCGTGAGTTTACAAGCAGTATTAAAATCTTCTAGGTCCATGGTATAAGATTTATCATAAAGATCAAATAAAATAGTGTGAGAATTGCGCGAGGATGTGAATTTAAACCTTCTCACAAATGAATCAGTTAGATAGAGGCACTGCCGGCGCTTATCTGACACGAAGCTCTCAAGATCAGCATTACGCAAATACACGTCAAATTCATCCTTGATGCCTGCCTGGACCATGAACTCCTCTGACGGCCATTCACAAGGCCACATTTGAGCTTCCCTTGGTAGTTCATTGTCCGGCTCACGTATCGCGAGCCTTGGGCCTTACTTCCTTGAGGAATCACCTTGGTACATTTTCCTAAACATTTTTCTTCCTCTGAAAAATTTCTGAATTTTTTAGTGACTCAAAATAAAAGTTAATCAAACTCGACAAGATTGATAGCAACTACTCCTACAAGTGCCTAGAGGCCATATCATGCATTAAAACTACTTTTGACCACATAAATTTGACATGCAAGCCCAAGAACAGGGTCACCTAAGAAGCAAAAATTTGCAATAAATAAAGCACTAGAACAAAAACTAATTGGACCATTGGAGGAGTCACATACCGAAGAACAATCCCCCAAAGCAGTTTTGTGAATGGAGGTTTGAGCTAGGAGATCGAAAATGGCAGCAAGATGAGCTAGAACTTGGGTTTGAGCTGGTGGATGATTTTTTTGGAGGAAGACGAAGTGTGTGGGTGCAAGAATAAGTGGAGGGGGCCCACGTGGGGTCCATGAGGCAGGGTGCGCGCCCCAGGGGGGTGGGCGCACCCTGGACCCTCGTGGCCAGGTGGTGAGGCCCCCTGGTGTGTTCTTAGTGCCAATAATTCTTAAATATTCTAGAAAAAGTCATATAAATTTTTTAGGACATTTGGAGAACTTTTATTTTCACGGTATTTTTATTGCAAGGATAATTTAGAAAACAGACAGAAAATACTAATTTTGCTTTATTTAATCTAAATAACAGAAAGTAAAAGGAGGGTATAGAGAGTTGTGCTTTCTAACTTCATCCATCTCATTCTCATCAAAAGGAATCCACTAACAAGGTTTATCAAGTCTTGTTAACAAACTCTTCCCGAATAACATGAAACCGGAGAATTTTTGAATAACACTAGGTTAACTCAACGGGGATATGCACATCCCCAACCATAAGAGTATCATATTTCTTCTTGACAGTAGGGAGAGGAAATTCAAAACCTCCAATAATATTCGTTGGAATTTTTCCAATAGAATTGATAGTGTGGACTTGAGGTTGTTTCCTCGAAAAGTGTACCATATGCTCATTAGCATTAACATGAAAAGTGACATTGCGTTTGTCGCAATTAATAACATCCTCTGCAGTATTCAAAAATGGTCTACCAAGAATAATAGACATACTATATATCATCATCGGGAATATCAAGAATAACAAAGTCCGTTAAAATAGTAACATTTGCAACCACAACAGGCACATCCTCACAAATACCAATAGGTATAGCAGTTGATTTATCGGCCATTTGCAAAGATATTTTAGTAGGTGTCGACTTATTCAACTCAAGTCTATGATGTAAAGAGAGAGGAATAACACTAACACCGACTCCAAGATCACATAAAGAAGTTTTAACATAGTTTCTTTTAATGGAGCATGGTTTAGTTGGTACTCCTGGATCACCAAGTTTCTTTAGTATTCCACCCTTAAAAGTATAATTATCAAGCATGGTGGAAATTTCAGCTTCCGGTATCTTTCTTTTATTTGTAACAATATCTTTCATATACTTAGCATAAGGATTCATTTTAAGCATATCAGTCAAACTTATACGTAAAAAGATAGGTCTAATCATTTCAGCAAAGCACTCAAAATCCTCATCATCCTTTTTCTTGGATGGTTTAGGAGGAAAAGGCATGGGTTTATGAACCCATGGTTCTTTTTCATTACCATGCTTCCTAGCAACAAAGTCTCTCTTATCATAATGTTGATTCTTTGATTGTGGGTTACCAGATCAACATCAGGTTCCATCTCTACATCATTGCCATTGCTAGGTTGAGCATCAACATGAACATCATCATTAGTATTATCACTAGGTTCATGTTCATTACCAGATTGTGTTTCAGCATCAGAAATAGAAATATCATTGGGATTTTCAGGTGTGTCAACAACAGGTTCACTAGAAGCATGCAAAGTTCTATCATTTTTTTCTTCTTCTTCTTAGAAGAACTAGGTGCATCAACATTAGTTCTCTGAGAATCTTGCTCAATTCTCTTAGGGTGGCCTTCAGGATACAAAGGTTCCTGAGTCATTTTACCCCCTCTAGTCACAACTCTATCAACATTTTCATTTTTCTTATTATCTAATTCATTGAGCAAATCATTTTGAGCTTTAAGCACTTGTTCTACTTGAGTGGTAACCATAGAAGCATGTTTACTAATAAGTTTAAGCTCACCTTTAACTCTAGACATATAATCACTCAAGTGTTCAATCATATAAGCATTACGGTTCAATTGTCTACCAACATAAGCATCTAAGTTTTCTTGTTTAACAATAAAATTATCAAACTCATCCAAGCATTGGCTAGCAAACTTAGTAGATGGGATTTCACCCTTATCAAATCTATAGAGAAATTTACCTTTACTACCCGTGTCGGGTTATCAAGACCATGTATTTCTTCGATAGGTGGTAAATTCATAACATCTTCAGCTTTAATACCCTTTTCTTTCATAGATTTCTTTGCCTCTTGCATATCTTTAGGACTGAGAAATAGAATACCCCTTTTCTTCGAAGTTGGCTTAGGAGTTGGTTCAGGAAGTGTGCAATCTACTCAACATATTATTCAATAGAAATTCAGCTTGATCAACAGTTCTTTCTCAGAAAACACAACCAGCACAACTATCCAGGTGGTCTTTGGAAGCATCAGTTAGTCCATCATAAAAGATATCAAGTATTTCATTTTTCTTGAGAGGATGATCAGGCAAAGCATTAAGTAATCGGAGAAGCCTCCCCCAAGCTTGTGGGAGACTCTCTTCTTCAATTTGCACAAAATTATATATTTGCCTTAAGGCAACTTGTTTCTTATGAGCGGGGAAGTATTTAGCAGAGAAGTAATAAATCATATCCCGAGGACTACGCACACAACCAGGATCAAGATAATTAAACCATGTTTTAGCATCACCCTTTAATGAGAACGGAAATGACATAAGGATAAAGTAATAGCGAGTTTTCTCATCATTAGTGAACAAGGTGACTATATCATTTAATTTAGTAAGATGTGCCACAACAGTTTCAGATTCATAGCCATAAAAAGGATCAGATTCAACCAAAGTAATTAACTCATGATCGACAGAGAAATCATAATCCTTATCAAAAATACAGATAGGTGAAGTAGCAAAAGCATGGTCATATTTCATTCTAGCATTCAAAGACTTTTCTTTCAGCTTAGCTTCTTAAGATCATATCTATCATTGCAAGATAAAAAGTCTCTACCAGTTTCTTCCTCCATAACATAACCCTCAGACGCAACAAGCAATTCATATCTAGGGCGATAATCTTCGTCATCACTTTCATCAATATTATCAGTTTCAATAATTTCATTCTCTCTAACCCTAGCAAGTTGTTCATCAAGAAATTCACCTAATGGCACAGTATTATCAAGCATAGAAGTAGTTTCATCATAAGTATCATGCAAAGCAGAAGTGGCTTCATCAATAACATGTGACATATCAGAATGAATAGCAGGAGTAGGTGTTGCAAGTTTACCCAAAACAGAAGGTGAATCAAGTGCAGAGCTAGATGGCAGTTCCTTACCTCCCCTCGTAGTTGAGGGAAAAATCTTGGTTCTTTCATCTTTTAAGTTCCTCATAGTGATCAAAAGATATAAATCCCAAGTGACTCAAAGAATAGAGCTATGCTCCCCGGCAACGGCGCCAGAAAATAGTCTTGATAACTCACAAGTATAGAGGATCGCAACAGTTTCTGAGGGTTGAGTATTCAACCCAAATTTATTTATTTGACACAAGGGGAGCCAAAGAATATTCTCAAGTATTAGTAGATGAGTTGTCAATTCAGCCACACCTGAAAGACTTAATATCTGCAGCAAAGTATTTAGTAGAAAAGTAGTATGGAAGTAACGGTAACGGTGGCAAAAGTAACAGTAGCAGTTTTGTAGTAATTGTAACAGTGGCAGCGGAAAAGTAACTAAGCAAAGATCAATATGTGAAAAGCTCGTAGGCAATGGATCAGTGATGGATAATTATGTCAGATGCAATTCCTCATGCAACAGTTATAACATAGAGTGACACGGAACTAGCTCCAGTTCATCAATGTAATGTAGGCATGTATTCCAAATATAGTCATACATGCTTATGGAAAAGAACTTGCATGACATCTTTTGTCCTACCCTCCCGTGGCAGCGGGGTCTTATCGGAAACTAAGGGATATTAAGGCCTCCTTTTAATAGAGTACCGGAACAAAGCATTAACACTTAGTGAATACATGAACTCCTGAAACTATAGTCATCACCGGGAGTGGTCCTGGTTATTGTCACTTCGGGGTTACCGGATCATAACACATAGTAGGTGACTATTGACTTGCAAAATAGGACCAATAACTCACATATATTCATGGAAACATAATAGGTTCAGATCTGAAATCATGACACTCGGGCCCAAGTGGCAAGCATTAAGCATAGCAAAGTCATCGCAACATCAATCTCAAAACATAATGGATACTAGGGATCAAACCCTAACAAAACTAACTTGATTACATGATAAATCTCATCCAACCCATCACCGTCCAGCAAGCCTACGATGGAATTACTCACGCACGGCGGTGAGCATCATGAAATTGGTGATGGAGGAAGGTTGATGATGATGATGGCGACAGATTCCCCTCTCCGGAGCCCCGAACGGGCTCCAGATCAGCCCTCCCAAGAGAGATTAGGGCTTGGCGGCGGCTCTGTATCGTAAAATGCGATGAATCCTTCTCTCTCATTTTTTCTCCCCGAACGGGAATATATAGAGTTGGAGTTGAGGTCGGTGGAGCCTCAGGGGGCCCACGAGACAGGGGGGCGCGCTCCCCACCCTCGTGGACAGGGTGTGGGCCCCCTGGTGTTGATTCTTTCGCCAGTATTTTTTATATATTCCAAAAATATTCTCCGTGAAGTGTTAGGTCATTCCGAGAACTTTTATTTCTGCAAAAAAATAACACCATGGCAATTCTGCTGAAAACATCGTCAGTCCGGGTTAGTTCCATTCAAATCATGCAAGTTAGAGTCCAAAACAAGGTCAAATGTGTTTGGAAAAGTAGATACGATGGAGATGTATCAAGCATCACCACCGGCCGCCCGCCTCTGCTCCTCCCTGCCGCCACTCACAGCCGTCCCGTCGCTCCCTCTCTGTGGGGATGGACGCGGGAGGCTGAGCCGCGCTCGCCGGTGGCCTCTGCTTGGCCGGGCCTGGCCGGGGCAGCCCGCCCCGTCGCCGGCAGCTGGCCCCCTCCCTGCCTCCTCTGTCTCACGCGGGGAGCAACGAGGAGGAAGACGACGCCCAGCTGGCCCCTCCCCTGACTGCATGGGACCCGCCTGTAAGTGGCCCAAGGGCCAGGTCCATGTGGCAAGCGGAAGCGCCCCCGGGTGAGTACATTTTCATTTGCCCGAAGGCGTATTTCCATCTGTACGCTTTCATTTGCCCGAAAGTGTACTTCTTTCCTTCATCAACCTGGAATACATCTTCTAACTCACAAAGCGTATTTTCTGAAATCTGTTTCTGTCTTATCCACTTAGGGACTTGGCTGTGAATATTCTTTTTACAAAAAAGTCCCTGATCTTGTACACCTGATAACTCCAAAACCGTAACTCCAATCGAGGCGGAACTAGCGCTCACTTATTCGTCTCGTTGAGCTCTATCTTTTGGTAACATTTTCACTAAGTGGTCTCACAGTGAAAATGAACATTTTGCCCTTGCCTCTAATCAGCCCCCTCTGAGAGAGAACCGTCCGGCGTTTCGTTCCGCGGCTTCACCTCACTTCTTCCCGGAGTCTCCGACATCCCCAGGCAAGCCACAACAACCACTTGCATGATAGTCATGCAGTAGCCATGGTTTTCAACTTGAATATTTAATAAATGTTTGCTTGTTTGGAAATGGTTATCGTTGTTTCGGTGATGCTTATAGATCTGTGTTCACTTGCATGCTATGCTCTTCTACATCTTGTTATCTTGCACTTATTACTAGTATTATTGTTATATGTCATGCTTGATAGTGGTAGCAGTATGTTCTTTCAGATGCATGTTTAAGATCTGTTATGTAGTGCCGTAGCTATGCATGTTACTTTGCATCCAGTTGGTTATATGCTTACTTTGTAGTATTTTGGTTAAGTTCTTGCATGATATTTATTTGTGATGATATGCTCATGTGTAATGTTATGCTCGTTAGTCTACCATGCTCATTTGGTTAATGTTTCATTATGGTTATGCTCGATGATTATGTTGCACTTCCCTGCTTATGTTGATCCATGCTCATGCATTGTAGTTGCATCATGTTATTTTAATATGGCTCAGCTTATTGCATTCACGTTTAACTGGACTTAATTGAACTTGAACAACTGTTGGCTGAGTCATGGTGCCACCATATCGAGCTGACCAGTGCAACCACACTTGCCTTTATGGGAAGGTCCTAACTGGGTCTATTATCGTGCCTCCTGGCAGTGCCTCCAACGAGGGAAGGTTATGGGCGCGCGCTACCCTGATCAGGTAGGCGGACATAAGCCTTGTGTGCCCGTAGTTGTTGTTAGGCGCCTTTTTGTCCCTGTTTGGGACCGTTTATGTTTTTGCCACGACGGTGGCCGTTGGTGCTTTCGGTAGGCACGGGGCCACCCAAGACTGAACCTTAAGGGGATGTTGGTCGGAGTGGCCAGGAGAGTGTCATGGCAGTAGGACGGTTTTGTTGGAACGCCATTGGTCCACCCGAAGGGGAGTGCGAGGCCATGGGTTCTGTGGTGTGGGTACAGTGTGCTAACCTCTGCAGAGTGTGTATTAAGTCTATCGATAGCCGTGCCTGCGGATAAGGGCCCAGTTCGTGTCGGTCACACTATGGGTCAACAGTAATAATAATGATGTGCTTAATAACAACCCCAGTTCAATGATGACATAAGTTGGTTCTGTGATCCATGAATGATCACCGTGTGGTTACGAGGTAACTCGTTGAGCCAAGAATGGTTCCATTTGTGATCTGTGAATGATCACCGTCGTATCGAGGATACCAAGTTGTTGGATATTCGTGATGTTGTGCGAGAATTGGGTAAAGATCAAGCTCCTTGTGGTCATTTAATGATTACTACGGTATTGTTTATACCGAGCTTGATTTGATCCTGAGATGATCGTGTAATGTCCGAGGTTGGTAAGTGACACATATGATGGTTACGAGGTAACCCGAGCAGAATAAGTGGTGCATATAGTGTCATCATGTTGCATGCTAGTATCGTCAGATTTATATGTTCATGCCATGCTCATATTGTTCTAGCGGTATTATGTTCATGTTGTTCATGCCATGTTATCCTGATGATCTCATGATAATTCCTGCTTAACCTATAATTGCCATGCTGTTGTTTTTCTTGAATGCTTCTAGTTATTGTGAGCTTGCAAGTACTTCAATGTACTGACCTGGCATGTCATGCCAGTTTGCAGGTCGCGCCTGGATTGCTTGCTTGTTTGGTGTGGTTCCTGTGTGCGCGAGCTAGGATAAACGTTCCAGCCAGAGTCTCTGCAGATTGGAGTCCATCATCGTCGTTCGTTGTTCCGCTGCCAGTAGTTGTTCCGCTGCCTCGATTTGTAATGCTGCTGGTATAGAGCAAGCGTGGTTGGCGTAGTGTCGCCGTGCCGATGTTATTGATTGTAATATCGGAGACCTTGTATTCCTATTCATGTTGTAATAGAGAGCTGGTTTGTCTATGCTAAGCAGTGCCGTATTCCAGAAGACTTCACCTTGATCTCTGGGCTGGAACACGGGCCGTTCTGGTTTTCTCTGAGCTGGGGTGCCACAAGCAAGAAAATAGTTATTGAAGGGAATTACAGAGAAAGGTGTGTACAAGAGCCTGATACGTCTCCAACGTAGCTACAATTTTTGATTGCTCCATGCTATTATATTATCTATTTTGGATGTTAATGGGCTTTATTTTACACTTTTATATCATTTTTGGGACTAACCTACTAACTGGAGGCCCAACCCAAATTGCTGTTTTTTTGCCTATTTTAGGGTTTCGAAGAAAAGGAATATCAAACAAAGTCCAAACGGAATGAAACCTTCGGGAATGTGATTTTCTCAACAAACGTGATCCAGGAGACTTGGAGTGGCCGTCAAGAAACAAGGGAGGAAGGCACGAGGCAGGGGGCGCGCCCTCCACCCGCGTGGGCCCTCCGTTGCTCCACCGACGTACTTCTTCCTCCTATATATATAACCACATACCCCCCAAACATCCAGGAGAACCACAAAAAACTAATTCCACCAAGCTTCTGTATTCGAGAGATCCCATCTCGGGGCCTTTTTCGGAGCTCCGCCAGAGGGGGCATTGATCATGGAGGGCCTCTACATCAACTCCATGGCCTCTCCGGTGATGTGTGAGTAGTTTACTTCAGACCTACGGGTCCATAGTTATTAGCTAGATGGCTTCTTCTCTCTCTTTGGATCTCAATACAAAGTTCTTCTCGATTCTCTTGGAGATCTATTTGATCTAATCTTCTTTTGCAGTGTGTTTGTCGAGATCCAATGAATTGTGTGTTTTTGATCCAAATTATCTATGAACAATATTTGATTCTCCTCTGAATTCTTTTATGTATGATTGGTTTATCTTTGCAAGTCTCTCCGAATTATCAGTTTGGTTTGGCCTACTAGATTGATCTTTCTTGCAATGGGAAAAGTGCTTAGCTTTGGGTTCAATCTTGCGGTGTTCGATCCCAGTGACAGAAAGGGAACCGATACATATTGTATTGTTGCCATCGAGGATAAAAAGATGGGGTTTGTATCATATTGCATGAGTTTATCCCTCTACATCATGTCATCTTTCTTAAAGCATTACTCTGTTCTTATGAACTTAATACTCTAGATGCATGCTAGATAGAGATCGATGTGTGGAGTAATAGTAGTAGATGCAGAATCGTTTCGGTCTACTTGTCTTGGACGTGATGCCTATATACATGATCATACCTAGATATTCTCATAACTATGCTCAATTCTATCAATTGCTTGATAGTAATTCGTTTACCCACCGTAATACTTATGCTCTTGAGAGAAGCCACTAGTGAAACCTATGGCCCCCGGGTCTATCTTTTATCATATTAATCTTCCAATACTTAGTTATTTCCTTTGACTTTTATTTTACTTCGCATTTTTATTTCTCTTTATCATAAAATTACCAAAAATATTATCTTATCGTATCTATCAGATCTCACTCTTGTAAGTGACCGAGAAGGGCTTGACAACCCATTTATTGCGTTGGTTGCGAGGTTCTTATTTGTTTGTGTAGGTGAGTGGGACTTGAGCGTGATCTCCTACTAGATTGATACCTTGGTTCTCAAAAACTGAGGGAAATACTTGCACTACTTTGCTGCATCACCCTTTCCTCTTCAAAGGAAAACCAACACAGTGCTCAAGAGGTAGCAAGAAGGATTTCCGGCGCCGTTGCCAGGGAGATTCGCGCCAAGTCAAGTCAAGACATACCAAGTACCCATCACAAACTCTTATCCCTCGCATTACATTATTTGCCATTTGCCTCTCGTTTTCCTCTCCCCCACTTCACCCTTGCCGTTTTATTCGCCCGCACTCTCCGTCCTCCTTCTCTTTCTCTATTTGCCTCTTTTCTTCTTGCTTCATCGTTATGGCTAGTCCTTTATCTACACCTTTGTCTCCCGAGAATGAAGTTCTTAATTTTAAACAAAGGGAGCGAGAAAATCTAAAAGATGCTTGGTACAGAATTTGCAATGCGCAAATTAGATATACTAGGAAGCAATCTACTTCTGTTCTTCTTCGCAATTTTTATGTAGGCATCACCCCTTGGAATAGATATATTCTTGATACCATTACCGGAGGAAATTTCTTGGGTAGCCATAGTTTTGATTCTTATAATGCTATGATAGATTTGTTTGGCCCACCACCTCTTTTGGTTAATGGAACTATGTTAACTTTGGAACATGTGATGCAAAGACTAGAAATTATTGAGAATAAAGTTGCTACCGTAGAGTTGATTTTGAATTTGGATAAAAAGATCCACAACCAAATTACCCAATATGTATCTAAGGTGGGAGTTACTCTGAAATTTTTGAAGGAAAAAGAACCCATAGTTAATGAAAGAATAGATCAAGATTCTACTAGAATCGATAAACTTGAGGGAATTATCACCAACTTGGGATCCGTTTTTTCTTCCATTAAAAATACTCCAAATCCTCCTACTAAAATTTCCAAGCTTGTTTATGTTCCTAAAAATAAGGGTGAATCCTCTAGTAAGGAAACCGTGGATTTAATTCAATAAGTGTTCATCCTAATCTTTTTGCTATCATTAAGGAACCATTTGCTACAAATGATTTTCTTGATTTTGTGCCTAGGAGTTTGATAATTAATAAAAAGGAAGAAACTCCAAAGAATTATAGGTGTCTCATTGAAGAACTGCCTACCAAAGATGGCAATACCTAGATCTATCTTCACTTTTATGCCTAGCTAGGGGCATTAAACGATAGCGCTTGTTGGGAGGCAACCCTATTTTTTTATTCCTTACTTTTTGCTCATGTTTAGTAATAAATAATTTATCTAGCCCCTGTTTTGGTTGTGTTTTTTGTGTTTAATTAGTGTTTGTGCAAAGTAGAATCATTGGGAAGACTTGGGGAAAGTCTTTTTGATCTTGCTGTAAAAAACAGAAACGTTAGCGCTCACGAGAATCGCTGCCATTTTTATTTGGAAGGTGCTATTTAGTTAATTATTTTTGCAGATGATTAATAGATAAATTCCTCACGTCCAGAAATTTATTTTAGAATTTTTTGTGTTCCAGAACTTGCGTTAGATACAGATTACTACAGACTATTCTGTTTTTGACAGATTCTGTTTTTCTTGTGTTGTTTGCTTATTTTGATGAATCTATGGCTAGTAAAAGAGTTTATAAACCACAGATAAGTTGGAATACAGTAGGTTTAACACCAATATAAATAAAGAATGAGTTCATCACAGTACCTTGAAGTGGTCTTTTGTTTTCTTTCGCTAACGGAGCTCACAAGATTTTCTATTTTGAGTTTTGTGTTGTGAAGTTTTCTAGTTTTGGGTAAAGATTTGATGGATTATGGAACTAAGAGTGGAAAGAGCCTAAGCTTGGGGATGCCCCGTAAGGTATCCCCTCTTTCGTCTTCGTCTATCAGTAACTTTACTTGGAGCTATATTTTTATTCACCACATGATATGTGTTTTGCTTGGAGCGTCTTGTATGATTTGAGTCTTTGCTTTTTAGTTTACCACAATCATCCTTGCTGTACACACCTTTTGAGAGAGACTCACATGATTTGAAGTTTATTAGAATACTCTATGTGCTTCACTTATATCTTCTGAGCTATATAGTTTTTGCTCTAGTGCTTCACTTATATCTTTTAGAGCACGGTGGTGGATTTGTTTTATAGAAACTATTGTTCTCTCATGGTTCACTTATATTATTTTGAGAGTCCTTTAGGACAACATGACAATAATAAAAACTTCCATATAAGTGCATTGAATACTATGAGAAGTTTGATACTTGATAATTGTTTTGAGATATGGAGATGGTGATATTAGAGTCATGCTAGTTGAGTAGTTGTGAATATTAGAAATACTTGTGTTGAAGTTTGTGATTCCCGTAGCATGCACGTATGGTGAACCGTTATGTGATGAAGTCAGATGATGATGTATTTATTGATTGTCTTCCTTATGAGTGGCGGTCGGGGATGAACGATGGTCTTTTCCTACCAATCTATCACGCTAGGAGCATGCACGTAATACTTTTCTTTGATAACTTGTAGATTTTTGCAATAAGTATGTGAGTTCTTTATGACTAATGTTGAGTCCATGGATTATACGCACTCTCACCCTTCCACCATTGCTAGCCTCTCTAGTATCGCGCAACTTTCGCCGGTACCATAAACCCACCATATACCTTCCTCAAAACAGCCACCATACCTACCTATTATGGCATTTCCATAGCCATTCCGAGATACATTGTCATGAAACTTTTGTAGGACCCTGATTCCAAGTCACACTAATCTAGCCTGTAACACATCATATCACTTTGCAGCCTCACGCATGGTATTCCCATGGGTGTCGCCTTACCATCGCCCGGGACCGTTTGCGCCTTTTGGCTCACGTATATGATAGTGTTGCTAGCATCCATATGACAGAGAACCTGGGCCGACATGGCTAGTCGTGAACCCAAAGAGGCACAAACTTACGGGGACATGCATACATGAATCAACATCGAGCATGTCGGTTAGCAGCGTGTGAATCCGGGCTGTAGCACTGGGCTAACATGACTCCGGGAACCAAGGCTGTAGCAGTCTAGGCAGGACTCCGGATGTCACCGCGTGACATTTCCCTGAAGGGACAGACACATGAACGAAGTGAATCACATGCCGGCCAGTCAAGTGTTCTGGAGCAGTAGTAGGACTCAAGTGAACCGGGCTGTAGCGGACTACTATGGCTCATGGAAGCACTAGACTACATTTCCCCATAAGAGAGGTTGCCAAGGATAAACAACTAGATTGTCGGATCCCACACATACCAAGCATTTCAATCATTCACACAATATGCTCGATATGTGTAAATACAACATGGCATCACAACAAAACTCTACAACTCAAAGTACTTTATTTAAAGGCTCCGGAGAGCCATACATAACATGTTCATACAGGTAGGGGTCACATGACCCGACACTCAAGTCATACAAACATACAAGCACATGCGGAAGCAAACTAGTCTGAGTACAGACACTAGAAAGAAAGAAGGCTTGACGAAGCATGTCTATCTACATAGGGCCCTCCATGGCTCGGAATCACCACCTGGGTGGCAAGTCACTCATCGACGTCGAGATCTACGTAAAACCCGTCGGAGGGGGTGGTGTTGTCATCTGAAACAGTAATTAAAGCAACATGAGTATAAAGGTACTCAGCAAGTCTTACAACAGATCCTACTATACGTGCTCATTCTCAAGAAGGTAGTGGAGTTATAGCAGCAAGCCAGTTTTGACTCTTGGCTAAGCTATCCTACGAGACACCACTTGTAAATGTTTTGCGCACACGAGTCCACTAAACACCATCACAATACTCCACAGTGGACCCCCCCTCGTCATCCTACGAGAGGGCCATCCGCGGTACTCACACTTATCTTGAGTCTTTTAGTAGTAACCATTAACTTGTCTATGAACTGTATAGGCAACCAAGTAGTCCTTTACCACGGACGCGACTATTTGAATAGATGATGTTAACCCTACAGGGGTGTACTTCTTCATACATGCTCTCACCACTTATCGCCGTTTACACGACATGTACTCGGCAACCTTCAAGCGGAAGCCAAACGAGGGTGTCAGCCATGGCCTACCTAAACACTCATGTCTCTAGTCCAGGTCTATCGCCTGTCCAGGTTCCATCCACAGGGAGTCCGGCCGAGGTTTCCACATACGGCCCCGAACGATGTGTACAGGGTCCCGAGACGCCAAACGGGCGCCCGGTATACCTAGCCACGGTGTATCTACCGCATCATAACCCACCCCTAGGATCAGCGCTACGCACGGCCGCCAACACATAACCTATAAACACCAAAAACTAGTTGCAACTCCTGGACAGAGGACTAGGATGGTTAAGAAGCCGAGAGGGTCAATTAAGGATCCCAATGCATGGTAGTAACTGATTCTTAAATCACACATACAGATCTCGGTGCTTAAGGACGGTTCCAATGAAACAACCCACCATGTACTCCTACATGGCCTCTCATCGATACCTTTACCAAATCATGTTCAACACATCACTCGCATTACCGACATATTCATTTCACTCTAGACCATCACCCAGATGAACCAGACCTGACACAACTCTAAGCATAGCAGGCATAGCAAGGTAGGAACACAGACATGGCTCAATCAACTCCTACACATGCTAGTGGGTTTCATCTAGTTACTGTGGCAATGACAGGTCATGCAGAGGAAAAGGGTTCAACTACCGCAACACACAAAGTTTGAAACGTTGTTGTCTTAATGCAATAAATGAGAGCAGGAGCGAGAACATGGGATTGTATCGATATGATCAATGGGGCTGCTTGCCTGATGGAGTAGAAGTACGGTACTGCCCTTCAGTCGGATATTCGAAGGTATCCTCGGAGGCAGAACCTACCATGAAAGACACCACAGAACACAATCATCACATGGAAATATGCAACAATATGATGCATGCTATGACATGGCAATATGGTGTGTCGTGGTTTTGTCACGGCAGATGTCCTAGAGAAAGGACTTAGTCGTGGACCCATCGCGACGGGTTAGCTTGAAGGGGTTAAAGCGGACACAAGGATGCAAGAGAGTTTATACTAGTTCGGCCCCTTCCATGAAGGTAAAAGCCTACGTCTAGTTGTGATGGAATTGATGGGGTTTCGATGACTAGGGAGCAAACAAGCTTCGCCTATGTCTCGAGTTGTTGTCTGTTGTCCTTAAATCGCCGCCGGGTCGTCCCTTTATATACACGGGTGACACCCGTCGGTTCACAGAGTCCCAACACCGGTCGATATTCGTATCCGGGTTGGTCTCTCCTTATTCCTAACTTACAATACAAGCTTATATACAATTCCCGGTTTACAGCTACAATTCTTGAACCGGCTACGGGCCTTAGGCCCTCATCTGCCTTCTTGGGCTTTATCACTCTGGAACTACTGATGAAGTTGACCCGGCCCAGATAGGCCGGTTTACGCCCAGCAGTAATATCCCCAACATTAGGCCCCAGATTGATTTGAACAGGTTCATGTCAATCCTTTATCCAAAGCTTCATCTTCTACATCTTCTCATAAATTGGTGAACCGCCATGATGTCATCTTCTCGGATTGCTGTAAACCGGAGTGACGTCACCTGTCATAACGAAGATATCCATTATGCTTCTTTGTTTAATAGATATGCGGAAATCGAGGCGACAGCTCCGTTCCGTAGCCCCTTAATTGCCGCGCCTGACACATGCCCTTTGCCTTATAAATACGACCGAAGGTTCATTTCCTTTTTCCCTTCTTCCCCTTCTGCTTCGTCTTCCTCGCCTTGCCCGGCTTCAGAGCTCCGCCGCCACCGTCGACCTCTGCCTCAACCTTGGCCGCTGCATCAACCTGGGCGCACCAGAGCATCGCGGCAACCTCCGCGTCTTCCTTAGCTCCGGTAAACCTTCCATCCTTTCCCCCGCAGATCTGTTCTAGGCTTTCATGTTCTTGCAGTGTTCATCACATGTTCGTGTTCATACACTAACCCTGGATGCATCTGTGAACCCCTGCTCTGTATAACGGTAGCTGTTAGTATCCACTTTTAGTTTCATGCCATAGACCATAGATCTCACATATGTTTCTGCCCATTGATTCAATGTTGTTCTGCCTTGAGCTTTTGAATATTTTTCTTATTTTCTGAACTTGCTTCAGATCCAACGCTGTAGAGAAATCGTGTGAACTGCACACTTATCCATCCGCCATCTCATCTGTCTCCATGCTTAGATCAGGCGGTTTAACCTTGTAGAATAAATTGCCAAACCGGTATATATCATTAGTCCCCTAGTTGAACCACCAGATGTTTTTGTTTTATAAACTCTGTTTTAGATAGATATGTCTCCGGTTTGACATTGCGCATACCAATGTACCTTGATCAATGCATTTTTGAACCGGGATCTTCTACCTTGTAGATTTCCTCATGGCCAAGCAAGTATATGAGTGCAATTGGGTTCCTTCTCGCGTCACAGAGGCTCAACTGGACGATCTAGTCCTGATTGGCGCTTTAGGCAGCAAAGATACCATCCATTGGAGGTCTCCTGGCAAAGAATGCCCTCCCACACCTCGAGAAGGAGAGGTTGTTGTTTTCATAGATCACTTAGCCCGGGGCTTTAAGCCGCCCGGTTCTAAATTTTACCGGGATGTTTTAGCCGATTTCTAACTCCATCCACAAGACACTGGCCCCAACTCCGTTACAAATATGTGTCACTTCCAAGTGCTCTATGAGGTGTTCTTTCAAGAGGAGCCCACAGTGGAATTGTTCAGAGACCTTTTCCATCTAAACCGCCATACTGAGTTTACTGATGGCTCTAATACGGAGTTGGGTGGCGTGGCGATTCAGAAAAGGAAAGAGGTCACATACCCTCACGCCAAGCTGCACAGCCACCCCAAAGAGTGGAATCAGACATGGTTCTACTGCAAAGACACCTCCCCTGCTGGTGAGAATCCCTTGCCTGGCTTTCGTCCGGAGCGGCTCAGCAATACACACCCTTTTCCTCAAAGATTGACTGCCCAGGAGAGAAGCAAATATGCTCCTCAACTATCAAAGCTCAGAGCCTTTATGGCCAACGGTTTAACAGGGGTTGATCTCGCTCGCTGTTGGATATCATGGAGCATACTGCCCCTTAGTCAGCGCTCCGGTTTGATGTGCGAGTATACTGACAATGTTGATGACCCACTGGGACATTCTAAAATCCAGATCTCCGATGAAGAGATCACAGAGGCTATGAATAAGATGCTGAATGAACCGGAACACGTCTGCGCTAGAACCGGCCTGCTTCCCTTCTGTTCCACCAACAAACCGCCAGCTGTAAGACTTTGATTTTTCTCTTTGCTAAATCTGTTATTGATATGTCTGGTCATTGTTTAATATCAGTGTCTGTGTAATCAGGGCAATGATCTGTTTTGGAGCAAGAAATTGCCGCAGGAGAAACCGGAAAAACCAGACAAGCCGGAAAAAGCAACCCGGCAAAAGACTAAAGCTGTAAAGAAGACTGCCCACAGGAAAAGAACTACTGCGTCTTCCAATCCGGCCCCTGATGATGATGTGGATAATCTGGACCTTGAGGTAGAGCTTGACTCACTTGGTTTATTTTTCATGCGTCTTATTGATGATGATATTTGTCAGGATGATGCCGAAGCCAGCCATGCGGATGCTGCAGAGGTAATTATTCTCTCTTTCGATTCAGAACCTTTGCCTTCACAAAAAATCCGTCAGGCAAACCGGAAAGTTAAATTTTCTCATCCTCTTGCTTATTTGGATCCTAAATTTCTTATGAAGACCCAACAACACAAAGCTTGTCGCACAACCCGGCACAGCGGCCAGGTAGTTACCTCCGCTGGTTTACCGAACAGTCCGGTTCGGAAACGCCATTCAGAGGTCTCTAATTTGCTTGTCAGTGCTTGTCCTCAAGTGGGCTGCTTTCGTCAACCTCTTAATCCTTCTGACTCCGATTACCAGGTTACCTCCCACTCATCTTCTGGCGAGTCATCGGCTACTCAGCTGCCACTGCTCAAAACGGTGCTTGGGTAAGCTATACTTATTGTGATATTTGCAGTACATTGCCTTGGAACATATGCTGTATTTGATTTTGTTATTCTTCTCAGGGCCAAACCTAGGCCAAGCAAGAAGGCCCGCCTGGACAAAGCGGCCGAAGAAGATGCCGTTCTTGAGCCAGGCAAGACACCCGATCTTGAAGCGGCTATTCCTGAGGATATACCCAACGATCCGCCGCAGCAAGACGACGATCTTATTGCTGAAGAGAGACCTACTGATGCCTCAGGTCCTGTCAATCAGCCCACAGGCTCCATCCGGATTGAAAGCTCCACCGGTCCAGCAAAACCTACTGACAAGCCAATAGCTCCAGTGCAAACCGGCGGTACCAAGGATGATGAGGTTGTCATTACTGGCACTGGCCATACTGAGCCAAGCAATCCTGTCGCTTTGTCCAAACATTTTGCCAATGAAGAATTTGCTTCCTTTGGCAAAGGCAAGTGGAACGCTGATCTTATGACTTACGCTGCTCTGAATGGCCAAGATATCCATTCCGGCTATCTGAACCGGTTGTATACCAGTCGCGACTATGAAGCCGGTCTGGTTAATATGATGAAAGATAAATATGAGGTAACTTCCATATGCTCCTTCCTGCTTGTATGCTTCTATTCTTGTTGACTCTCGTAGCCCCCAAGGGCCGGTTTGTAAGATTCTTTCAAACCGGGACTTACTAATATAAATCTTGATGCTTTGAAATTCGCTGATGTAGCCCCCAAGGGCTGGTTCAACTTAGCGTAGTTAAACTGGTACGAGCAAATAGCCATTAGCCCCCAAGTGCCAAGTTGAATACCTGTATTGATCTTGGGACTTTGTAAGCAATTGATAGATGAAGATCGAATATGCATTAGCCCCCAAGTGCCAAGTGCATAACTTGTTATGTGGTTGGTACTTCAATCCTTGTACCATTTTGTTGAAGCATATGACTGTCTGCGTGCAGGCGGAGCTGAAGATGAAAGAAAACCAAATCGCCGATCTCCAAGAAATCCTGAAAACCCAACAAGCTGAAACCTCTAAAGCAAAAGAAGAATTAACCAGCACTTTAAGCGTCATGGAGCAGCTTAAGGAGAGCTTCAAGAAGAAGCAGGCAGATTGGGCCACTGAAAAGTCCACTTTAATCAAACGAGGAGAGGATGCCGAGGCTGCACTAAAACCGGTGGCGGATGAACTGACCAGTATAAAGCAGCACGTGCATGCCATGACCACTGCTATCTTTGGTAAGCCAGTTTTAATTCTGAATTGACTCGGCCTTCTTATAGAGCTGCCGGTTTAACCCTTTATGATATTTCAGGGACACGCATTGGCCACTTGGGGTCAGATGTGCGGAAGAAATTGAAAGCCGCCTACACGTTGGTCGAACAACTGTACACTGGTGCTCAGTGAATCATCTATACCGCATCCCACAATAAACCAGCGCCCACTTTGATTCAAGACACTCTGATGAAACTGTCGGTGCTTCCTGCCCGGGTTAAAGAGCTCAAGAAATCTGCTGCTTGAACCGGTGCGATCAATGCTTTAATCCGGGCAAAGGCCTGGGTGCCGGATTTTTATCCTGTTGAAGCGGCTCAGGGCTATCCCAGCTTAAAGGAAGACGGGTCAGAGTTTGGTGAAGCGGATCTGCGAGCCATAAACCGGGAGGTGCGTCCGCTAGCTTGTCAATTGGTTGAAGAAGCAGACTTGTCTCATTATGAGGCCCAGTATGACAAGCAGAACAAACGAATAGCTGCACCAATTCATGAATCAGAAAATCTTATTCCTCCAATCCGTAAGCACACTTACGCTCCCGATATTGATCCGTCATTGCTGATCCATGATGAAGCTGTTTTTCGAGCATTAAAGGGAATCGACTGGACAACTGTGGATTTCCAGCCGCTGGGTAAAGAAACTGAAGCTGACGCGGCGCAGGATGACCCGCAACCATCATGCCAGGCTGGTGACCAAGCTTAAACCGGAGGCCGGTTTAAAACTGCTTGTCCTTTGCGAACAACAATGATATTATTATGGGCACCGTGCTGCCTTGTAATAAGCTAGCTGATACCTTTGATGTTTGATATGCCTTCGTGCATAATTTGTTCTTCTTGTGGTGATGAACTTTCCAAAGCACTTTCTGCAATAAAAAACTCTTCAAGTGCCACCGCGGTTGTACCGTCCGGAGGAATATGATGTCTGCATATATGAAGTCAAAACATCCAAAAAATTCGTAAGTATATGACCAAATTTTTGTGATACATAATACCTGCCATCGTTGAGCATGAAGTTGGCTTGGCCAATCTTGAAGCGGAGTTTTGCAAACCCACACTGTTGGAGGAGATAACAGCTCCTGTATATATATGACGCTGGTTTACCATGTAAACCGTGCCGAGTTATAATAAACACCGTGTTACTCCATAAGAGGATGTTAACAACAAGGATCAAACCGGGCAAATAGTCTCCGGATTGACGTGAACTGTGTTCCGTCAATTGATTGGTTAAAAACTGTGTCGGCTTAAAAAATGCAATAAAAAGCAAAAAACCCCTTCAAAGAAAAGTGTAAAGCAAATGCAATGACAAAACCGTTGCAAAAAAAAGGTTTATTTGAGCTGATCAGATGGTGTTACCATAGCCGAACACGACCAAGCTCCCGTTAGGTGTAACTATGGTTCTAGTCAGCCAGGTCCCCAAATGAAACCGTGGCATTTATGCCGATCAAGTGGCATGGTCATGGTTCGGGTTCGACGAAGCCCCCAAGTGATTCTGTGGCCTTAGGCCGATCAAGAGGCATGACTGGTTCAGACATGACCAAGTCCCCAAGTGATCTGGTGGCTCTCGCCTATCAAGAGGTATGGTATTGGTTCGGACACGACCAAACCCCCAAGTGATATAACATGATGCTTTTAAAAAGCAAACTCAAGTGGTAAACCAGAGGCCGCTTTAGAGCAACTCCGTGTAACCTCACATGATGTAAAAGAACAGATACCCCGCTTTACCTGAGGTTCCGGTTTATTATATTTAATCATAATATATACATTGTCGTAATATGTACATAAGTATAGCCAATGGCTCAGGTATAGTAAGGCCGAAGATGAGCTATGTTCCACGGCCTGTTGGTCTCCTCCTCTGATGTGCGTGAGTCTTTATGCTCTCGAATATCGATCAGATAGTATGACCCGTTGCGCAGATTCTTGCTGACCACGAAAGGCCCCTCCCAAGGTGGGGATAGCTTATGCATATCAGTCTGATCTTGGATGAGCCGAAGCACCAAATCTCCTTCCTGAAAGGTTCTGATTCTGACTCGGCGACTGTGATAACGACGAAGATCCTGTTGGTAAATCGCCGATCGGGCGGCTGCTATGTCACGCTCTTCATCCAACCAGTCCAAAGCATCTTGCCATGATGTCTCGTTGTCCGCTTCAATATAAGCCATCACACGAGGTGAATCATGACGGATATCACTGGGGAGAACCGCCTCCACTCCATAAACCATGAAGAATGGTGTGTATCCTGTTGATCTGTTGGGTGTTGTATTGATGCTCCATAATGAAGATGGTAATTCTTCTACCCAACAACCCGGCGTTCTCTGCAAAGGAACCATGAGCCGGGGCTTGATTCCTCTCAAGATCTCTTGATTAGCTCTTTCTGGTTGACCATTGGACTGTGGGTGTGCCACTGATGAAACGTCGAGCCGGATGTGCTCCCGTTCGTAGAACTCCTTCATGGCACCTTTGGACAAATTGGTACCATTATCTATGATGACACTGTGTGGAAAACCAAACTGGAAAATTACTTTTTTGATGAACTGCACCGCCGTGGCCGCATCACACTTGGTAACAGGTTCTGCCTCCACCCATTTTGTAAACTTGTCAACCGCCACCAAGAGGTGGGTCTTCTTATCTTTGGACCTTTTGAAAGGCCCAACCATATCCAGCCCCCAAGTCGCAAACAGCCAAGTAATTGGGATCATTCTCAACTCTTGAGCCAGTACATGAGCACGTCTTGAAAATCTTTGGCAACCATCACATCGTCTGACCAGATACTCCGCATCAGCATGAGCAGTTAACCAATGGAAACCATGGCGAAACGCTTTAGCCACCAGAGACTTTGAACCAGCGTGGTGACCACAATCTCCTTCGTGGATCTCACGCAAAATTTCACGGCCTTCTTCAGGGGACACACAGTGTTGAAATGCTCCTGACACACTGCAATGATGCAACTCGCCGTTGATAATAGCCATGGACTTGGATCGCCGGATTATCTGTCGGGCCAGAGTCTCATCCTCTGGTAACTCGCCCCGGTTCTTGTACGCCAGGTAAGGAAGCGTCCAATCCGGAATAACATGAAGAGCTGCCACCAATTGAACCTCCGGATCAGGAATAGCCAAATCCGCTTCACCAAGGATCTTAACCGACGGGTTGTGCAGCACATCCAGAAAAACATTGGGCGGGACCGGTTTGCGCTAAGAGCCCAGCCGGCTTAAGGCGTCCGCCGCTTCATTTTTCCGCCGGTCCACGTAGTCCACCTGATAGCCTTTGAAATGACCTGCAACAATATCCACCTCACGACGATATGCTGCCATGAGTGGGTCCTTGGAGTCCCAAGTGCCAGACACTTGCTGAGCCACAAGGTCTAAGTCACCGAAGCACTTAACTCGACTTAGATTCATCTCCTTAGCCATCCGGAGACCATGGAGCAAGGCTTCATACTGAGCTGCATTGTTAGTACAAGGGAACATTAAGCGGAGAACATAACAAAACTTATCACCTCGCGGGGAAGTTAATACGACTCCAGCCCCCGAGCCTTCCAATTGCCTGGATCCGTCAAATTGAATGGTCCAATATGTGTGATCCGGCTTTTCTTCAGGTGCTTGCATTTCCGTCCAATCATTGATGAAATCAACAAGTGCTTGAGACTTAACCGCCGTCCGAGGCACATACTTCAAACTGTGCGGCCCAAGCTCTATAGCCCACTTGGCAATCTGGCCAGTCGCTTCCCGGTTCTGGATGATATCCCCCAAAGGAGCAGAACTAACCACCGTAATTGGGTGCCCTTGGAAGTATTGTTTAAGCTTCTGGCTTGCCATAAAAACTCCATACACCAGCTTCTGTCAATGCGGATACCTTTGCTTGGACTCAATTAGTACCTCGCTGATACAATAGACCGGACGTTGAACCGGATACTCCTTACCTGCCTCCTTTCGCTCCACCACAATAGCCACGCTGACCGCCCGAGCATTGGCAGCAACATATAGTAGTAATGGCTCCTTGTCAATGGGAGCGGCGACCACAGGCGGATTGGCCAATTGTCGCTTTAAGTCCTCAAACGCTTCATCAGCGGCGGAACTCCAAACAAACTGATCCGTCTTTTTCAACATCTGATACAAAGGGATTGCCTTTTCACCAAGATGACTGATAAACCGGCTTAACGCTGCAATCCGGCCAGCCAGTCGTTGAATATCATTGATACACTTCGGTTTAGCCAGGGAGGTGATGGCCGTGATCTTCTCCGGATTAGCCTCAATTCCCCTGTTGGACACCAGAAAACCCAATAGCTTGCCCGCCGGTACACCAAAGACACACTTGTCCGGATTAAGCATCATCTTGTATGTCCTCAGGTTATCAAAGGTTTCCTTCAAATCATCAATCAAAGTCTCCTTCTCCCTGGACTTAACCACGATATCATCCACGTAAGCATGCACATTACGACCAATCTACTTGTGAAGACAATTTTGTACACACCGTTGATAAGTTGCCTGGGCACTCTTGAGCCCGAAGGGCATAGACACATAGCAGAAGGCTCCAAAGGGAGTTATAAATGTCGTCTTCTCCTGGTCCTTAACTACCATTTTGATCTGATGATAGCCAGAATATGCATCCAAAAAACATAAACACTCGCAACCCGCCGTAGCATCAATAATTTGATCAATACGGGGGAGGGCAAAAGGATCTGCTGGACAAGCTTTATTAAGATCTGTGTAATCCACACACATGCGCCAGGTACCTTTTTTCTTGAGGACCAGCACATGATTGGCCAACCACTCAGGGTGAAAAACTTCAACAATAAAGCCAGCTGCTAAGAGCCTGGCTACCTCTTCTCCAATCGCCTTGCGTCTTTCTTCGTTAAACCGGTGGAGGAACTATTTCACCGGTTTATATTTAGGATCCACATGAAGGGTGTGCTCAGCGAATTGCCTCGGTACACCTGGCATGTCAGAGGGCTTCCATGCGAAAATGTCCCGATTCTCACGGATGAACTCGATGAGCGCGCTTTCCTATTTCGGATCCAAGTTGGCACTGATGCTGAACTGCTTGGATGAATCGCCAGGTACGAAGTAAAAAAGCTTAGTTTCTGCTGCCGATTTGAACTTTAGGGGCGGATGATGCTCCGTGGTTGGCTTCTTTAACGGAGTCATGTCTGCCGGATCAACATTGTCTTTATAATACTTCAACTCCTCGGTGGCACAGACCGACTCTGCATAGGCCGCATCTCCTTCCTTGCACTCCAAAGCGATCTTGCGACTTTCGTGAACCGTTATTGTCCCCTTGTGACCCGTCATCTTGAGCTGCAAATATACATAACAGGGCCGTGCCATAAACTTGGCGTAGGCCGGTCGCCCAAACAGGGCGTGATATGGACTTTGGATTTTCACCACTTCAAACGTTAATGTCTCCGACCTGGAATCATGATCATCCCCAGAGGCCACTTCCAGAGCTATCTTACCAACGGGATATGCTGATCGGCCAGGCACTACACCGTGGAATATTGTATTAGACGGTTTGAGATTCTTATCTGTTAGTCCCATACGACGGAAGGTCTCATAGTACAGGATGTTAATGCTGCTCCCTCCATCCATGAGCACCTTGGAGAACTTGTAACCTCCCACCTGAGGCGCCACCACCAGAGCCAACTGACCCGGATTATCGACCTGGGGAGGGTGATCCTCTCTGCTCCATATGATTGGTTGTTCAGACCAACATAGATAACGGGGTACGGCCGGTTCAACAGAGTTGACCGCCTGCCTCTGAACCTTCCGGTCTCGCTTGTCCAAGCTAGTGGTGAAGACATGGTACTGCCCACTACTCAACTGCTTTGGGTTGCTCTGGTAACTTGACTGTTGCTGCTGTTGGTTGTAACCACCCTGGTTGTTCTGACTATTTTGACCATTGCGTCCGGCCGGATTACCATTAAATCCTGAACTGGAACTTCCTCCACCGTAACCTGGCCCGGATCCTGAGCCACCGCCAGATTCGTGATCATACCCGAAATTATTAGAATTCTTGAACTCCTGCATAATAAAGCAATCCTTCCAAAGGTGGTTTGCTGGCGCCTCCTTCGTCCCATGTCTTGGACAGGGCTGGCTTAGCAGATAGTTTAGGCGGTCTGGGTTAGGGTTGGGCGCCCCATTACGGTTTTTCGGTCTACCCTTGCGTCGCTGGCCATTGTCATGTACGTTGGTATTAGCCACAAAGTCCATGCTACCATCCGCTTTATGCTTGCCTCCACCACCATTGCCTGCCTAGTGATGCTGCTGACCTTTGGAGTTGTTGTTCCTCTTTCCCTTCCCTGTCTTGTCATCATCAGACTCGGGGTCCTTGGTACTATGAGAATCAGCATATTTCACCAAAGCGGCCATGAGGGGCCCCATGTCTGTGCAATGACGCTTCATCTGTCCCAACTTTAGCTTCAGGGGCCCAAACCGGCAGTTGCCTTCTAGGGTTAATACTGCGGTGTCAGCGCTGATGCGGTCTGAGGAGTGCAACACTTGTGAAACCCGGCGCACCCAATGAGTCGTTGATTCTCCTTCCTCCTAGACGCATGCAGCTAAGTCCACTATCGACATAGGCTGTTTACAGGTATCCTTGAAATTGCTGATAAACCAGGCTCGTAATTGGGCTCATGAACTGATAGAATTAGCCGGCAAGCTTTTTAACCAAGTACGGGCCGTTCCTTCAAGCATCATGGCGAAGTATTTTGCACATGCCGCGTCATCCACATCAAGCATCTCCATGGCCATCTCATAGCTCTCCACCCATGTCTCTGGAGGTTGATCCGCCGTGTAATTTGGTACCTTGCGCGGGCCTTTGAAATCCTTGGGCAGGCGCACGTTGCGTAAAGCGGGGATAAGGCAAGGCACCCCCAAAGAACTAGAAGTAACACCAGGTTCAATCGAGATGGTTGGACGAAACGGCGTGAGCTGTCGAGCCTGATGCTGTGCGGCCAACTCGGCCTCCCTGCGTGTGCGAGCCCGGTCCACCACTTCCTGAGCGTTATCAGCACCACCCGTCAGGTTGTCGCCACGGGGTGCTCCACGTTGTTCGTTACTTGACACTGTCGGTTCATCCATATGTCTGCTATAGCTCCGGCTTGGACGGGGGGTCGAGTGGATCCGGTCGCGGCTGTATGAGTATGCTTCCTGTTGGACCAAAGCTGTCCTCAGAAGCTCCTTGACTCGTCGCGTCTCTACCGCCTGCGGTGAATCACCTTCAATTGGAGTGGCCTCCAGCCGTGCAGCAGCGGCAACGAGATTGTCCATCGGGTTGTAGTGACCCGGAGGTGTTAAAACAGCCTGAGGTATAACAGCGTTTTGACGAGGCAGGTCCATCTGACGAGGCTGAACCGGTGCACCGGTCCCAGGGGCTTCTGCCCGGTTTCCCTCCAGCGGATTGCCGGTTCTTGCCCCTAGAGTGTTGAAAAGGTCTCTGGCCTCGAAAACCGGAGGTAAACGGGATCGGTGCTTCCTCCTCATGACTTCATGCGACGCGCTCTGGTCCAACATGAGCCTGTAGGCTTGTGCGTCTAAAGTGGCCCGCTCGGCGGCCATCCTGGTGTCCTCAGCTGCCAGATCTGCCTTGGCCTGGGTGATCTGTTCCTTCACTTTTGCAATCTCGGCGTTGTGAATGCCCCGATCTGCCGGATTAGCCTCCGCCATTAGCGCAGCCAATGCATCAAACAGTTCTGATAGAACTTGAGCCGGCGGGCGCACAGGGCCTCTTGCCCTGGCAGCCGTCGCTGCTGCTGAACCGGAGGCTATTGCCGCAGCGGTCGAAGAATGAACTGCTGCTTGTGTGCCAGTCATGAATATTCCAACCCGGTTGGGTAGATCAGAGGGGTCCGGAATACTGTCGCCATCGGAACAACCCCCAATCCGGCCGTCTTGTAGCTGATAAAAAGATTCGGTCTCTTCGGTCGATGACCCGTCATCGGAACAAATGATGGCATCGCCGCGAGATTCCGATCCATCCTCATAACTTCCTCCATGGATGACTCCCATGAAGGCACGCTTCACGGCCGGTTTAACCCGGGCGGATCGTGCACGTTGAGCCGTCTCGACGAGGTCGGTGCATATGTCCGGCTCAGGGCCCGGTTCACCGATCTTGCCAATGAAAACGTGAATGCCTCCAAAGGGGACCCGGTACCCGTACTCAATTGAGCTGGCCTCGGGGCCCCAGCCTGCGTCGTTGATGTAGAGCTTGCCGCGACGACTCTTAGTCATCCGGCCTATAGCGTAGCCCTCGAGTCCTTCAAAGCGGCCCTCCAAGAGCCAGAAACCATTGTGCGATAGCCCCACGGTGGGTGCAAACTGTCGTGGTTTTGTCACGGCAGATGTCCTAGAGAAAGGACTTAGTCGTGGAGCCATCGCGACGGGTTAGCTTGAAGGGATTAAAGCGGACACAAGGACGCAAGAGAGTTTATACTAGTTCGGCCCCTTCGATGAAGGTAAAAGCCCACGTCTAGTTGTGACGGAATTGATGGGGTTTCGATGACTAGGGAGCAAACAAGCTTCGCCTATGTCTCGAGTTGTTGTTTGTTGTCCTTAAACCGCCGCCCGGTCGTCCCCTTATATACACGGGTGACACCCGTCGGTTCACAGAGTCCCAACACTGGTCGATATTCGTATCCGGGTTGGTCTCTCCTTATTCCTAACTTACAATACAAGCTTATATACAATTCCCGGTTTACAGCTACAAGTCTTGAACCGGCTACAGGTCTTAGGCTCTCATCTGCCTTCTTGGGCTTTATCACTCTGGAACTACTGATGAAGTTGACCCGGCCCATATAGGCCGGTTTACGCCCAACAATAATATCCCCAACATGGTGTGTCTTGGCTAATGCATTGTAAAACATGTTGGTTTGAGTCTATTTGAATCAAAGATTCAAATGGAAGCTCATGTTATTAAGTCATATAAGTGCATTAGCTTGTTTCACTTAAACAGCAAGGTTAAAGTGTTCTGTCATGCATGAAACCATTGCAGATGGAAAGATTGAATTTTTCTGATTAAATTTCATATATAAACCTTTGCATCTGGAGTTACAGATTAATTGCTATGAATTTTTGAAGTTTGTAGTATTTTCTAGAATTTCCTGTAAAAAATAAATACAGAAAAAGCTTATTGCATCAGCCGTGCATCAGGGTGACGTCAGCAGGTCAAAGGCGCCATCCCAGGTCAAATCTGACCAGTGGGTCCTGTCTATCAGTGTAACAACTAACTAACAGAGTTAGTTAGTGTTACGTTAGCACTAATCTAGGTTTAATTAGGGCCTGGGCCCACATGTCAGTGAGTCAACCCATTAACTAAATTAATTAGCGTTAACTAATGTAACACTAAACTAAATAGGGGCATGGCCCACACGTTAGTGACCCTGGGGGGGGGGGTCAAACTGGGCCCAACCGAGGTCAAACTGGGTCAGCTGAGTCAAACTTGCCGACGTTTAGCCAGACGCGGCGGGGCAGTGCGGGTTTTGCACTCCGACGACCAAATGGACGGCGGAGACCTCCTACGCGTAGCTGGGAGCAAGCCACATCGAGTGGTGGTAGCGGGTGGAGCTGGGGTGGCCGGAAACGTCGCCGGCGACGAGCATTGCGGCTGCCGGAGTTCGGGCGAGATCGAACTAGTCGCTAGGAGGCATGGCGAGGAGCGTGCGGGGGTGTTATGGGCTCCTGCGAGTGTGGTAAAGATGATGACGTGCTCGGTTGCGAGCCAACGTGGCTGTGGCCACGACGGCAACGTGCGGTGGCGGCGCCGGGTGCGGCCGAGCTTGGTGCGGTCGCTACGGTGCTTGAGAAGGCAAACGGAGAGGATGAGGAGGTAACTGAGCTCACGACGATCACGGCAGAGCAGACGGCGAGGTCGGGGATGAGCTGGTGCGGTGGTGACGGTGAAGGGGATCTTCGGCGACGGCGAGGTCGGGCAAGGCTATTGCGGTGGCTCCAGGGCAGGTGAGCGCTCGGGGCTCGGTCTGCTCGATGGAGAGGAGGACCGCGAAGCTCTTGGACATGGCAGTGCGGCGCGGGGATGACGGTGGACGCAAGAACTACGGCGGCGCGGGCGAGGCAGCATCGGCCATGGCGAGGAGAGGGCGAGGGAGAGAGACAGAGGAGTGAGCGAGGTGTCTGCGAGGTTGAGGCGGCGACGTGGAGCTCGCCCATGTGTCCAGGGGCGAGGCGGCAAGAAGGTGGCGCGGTGGTGAGCTCTCGCACACTGGCGTCACCTCCTGCCTGCCTGCCTGGCGGGAGGAAGCAGCTAGCTGGCACGGGCCAGCACAGTGCTGGGCCGCCAGGTGGGCCGGTTGGTGGGTTGCGGCCAGGTAAGTAGTTTTCCTTTATTTTCTGTTTTCTTTTATTTCTGTAAGTTTGTGGCATTTCTAAAAATACCTAGGCATTTCCAAAATTCACCAAACTGCACATGCTCACTATATGGAACATATCCAACATGGAACATTTTAGTTTAGGATTATTTGGACATTTAAAATATTTACTAGCATTTAAATGCCCAAATGCAAGTTACATATGATTTAATTCAATGATCTTGTGATGACCTAGAAAAATTTGAACCCATTTTATCAGAGGTTCTAACCCAAGGCAAACAGGGTGGGCTTTTTTAGAAAGGCATTTCAGGTTCATTGAAAAAGATTTTAGAAAACCCTAGTTGTTTTCAGGGGGGTGCTGGGGGTTCTGTCATCCCCATTTCAAGTTTTTGGAAAAGTAAACATGATGCAACACTCTAATGCATGAACTAGCTAGGATGTGACAACTTTCCATCGTTCCGTTATTATGACACGCTTCATCATTGTCATATTTCTTGCATGATCATGTAGTTGACATCGTATTTGTGGCAAAGCCACCATTCATAATTCTTCATACATGTCACTCATGCATCATTGCACATCCCGGTACACCACCGGAGGCATTCACATAGAGTCATATTTTGTTCTAAGTATTGAATTGTAATTCTTGAGTTGTAAGTAAATAAAGTGTGATGATCATCATTATTAGAGCATTGTCCCAAGTGACGAAAGGATGATGGAGACTATGATTCCCCCACAAGTCGGGATGAGACTCCGGACGAAAAAAAAGAAAAAAAAGAAAAACAGGAGAAAGGCCATAAAAAAGGAAGGCCCAAAAAAAAGAGAAAGAAAAAGAGAGAAGGGACAATGTTACTATCCTTTTTCCACACTTGTGCTTCAAAGTAGCACCATGTTCTTCATATAGAGAGTCTCCTATGATATCATTTTCATATACTAGTGGGAATTTTTCATTATAGAACTTGGCTTGTATATTCCAATGGTGGGCTTCCTCAAAATGCCCTAGGTCTTCGTGAGCAAGCAAGTTGGATGCACACCCCCTTAGTTTCTTTTGTTGAGCTTTCATATACTTATAGCTCTAGTGCATCCGTTGCATGGCAATTCCTACTCACTCACATTTATATCTATTAATGGGCATCTCCATAGCCCGTTGATACGCCTAGTTGATGTGAGACTATCTTCTCCCTTTTTTGTCTTCTCCACAACCACCATTCTATTCCACCATAGTGCTATATCCATGGCTCACTCTCATATATTGCGTGAAGATTGAAAAGGTTTGAGAACACCAAAAGTATGAAACAATTGCTTGGCTTGTCATCGGGTTTGTGCATGATTTAAATATTTTGTGTGGTGAAGATAGAGCATAGCCAGACTATATGATTTTGTAGGGATAACTTTCTTTGGCCATGTTATTTTGAGAAGACATGATTTCTTAGTTAGTATGCTTGAAGTATTATTATTTTTATGTCAATATTAAACTTTTATCTTGAATCTTTCGGATCTGAACATTCATGCCACAATAAAAGAAAAATTACATTGAGAAATATGTTAGGAAGCATTCCACATCAAAAATTCTTCTTTTATCATTTACCTACTCGTGGACGAGCAGGAATTAAGCTTGGGGATGCTCGATACGTCTCCAACGTATCTATAATTTTCGATTGCTCCATGCTATTATATTATCTATTTTGGATGTTAATGGGCTTTATTTTACACTTTTATATCATTTTTGGGACTAACCTACTAACCGGAGGCCAGCCCAGATTGTTGTTTTTGGCCTATTTTAGGGTTTCCAAGAAAAGGAATATCAAATGGAGTCCAAACGGAATGAAACCTTTGGGAACGTGATTTTCTCAACAAACATGATCCAAGGACTTGGAGTGGCCGTCAAGAAACAAGGGTGGAAGGCACGAGGCAGGGGGCGCGCCCTCCAGCCTCGTGGGCCCTCCGTTGCTCCACCAACGTACTTCTTCCTCCTATATATTGTTGGGGAACGTAGTAATTTCAAAAATTTCCTACGCACATGCAAGATCATGGTGATGCATAGCAACGAGAGGGGAGAGTGTTGTCCACGTACCCTCGTAGACCGTAAGCGGAAGCGTTAGCACAACACGGTTGATGTAGTCGTACGTCTTCACGATCCGACCGATCAAGTACTGAACGTACGGCACCTCCGAGTTCAGCACACGTTCAACCCGATGACGTCCCTCGAACTCCAATTCAGCCGAGTGTTGAGGGAGAGTTTCGTCAGCACGACGGCATGGTGACGATGTTGATGTTCTACCGACGCAGGGCTTCGCCTAAGCACCGCTATAGTATTATCGAGTTGGACTATGGTGGAGGGGGGCACCGCACACGGCTAAGAGACGATCAACTTGATCAACTTGTGTGTCTAGAGGTGCCCCCCTGCCCCTGTATATAAAGGAGCAAGGGGAGAGGTGGCCAGCCTAGGAGGAGGGCGCGCCAAGAGGGAGTCCTACTCCCACCGGGAGTAGGACTCCTCCTTCCCTTGTTGGAGTAGGAGAGAAGGAAAGAGGAGGAGAGGAACAAGGAAAAGTGGGCTGCACCCCTTGTCCAATTCGGACCAGAGGGGGGGGTGCACGCCTCCTTCCTTTTGGCCTCTCTCCTCTATTCTCGTATGGCCCAATAAGGCCCATATACTCCCCGGCGAATTCCCGTAACTCTCCGGTACTCCGAAAAATATCCGAATCACTCGGAACCTTTCCGAAGTCCGAATATAGTCGTGCAATATATTGATCTTTACGTCTCGACCATTTCGAGACTCCTCGTCACGTCACCGATCTCCTCTGGGACTCCGAACTCCTTCGTTACATCAGAACATATAAACTCATAATATAACTGTCATCGTAGTGTTAAGCGTGCGGAACCTACGGGTTCGAGAACTATGTAGACATGACCGAGACACGTCTCCGGTCAATAACCAATAGCGGAACCTGGATGCTCATATTGGCTCCTACATATTCTACGAAGATCTTTATCGGTCAGACCGCATAACAACATACGTTGTTTCCTTTGTCATCGGTATGTTACTTTCCCGAGATTCGATCGTCGGCATCTCAATACCTAGTTCAATCTTGTTACCGGCAAGTCTCTTTACTCATTCCGTAATACATCATCCCGCAACTAACTTATTACTTGCAATGCTTGCAAGGCTTAGGTGATGTGCATTACCGAGAGGGCCCAGAGATACCTCTCCGACAATCGGAGTGACAAATCCTAATCTCGAAATATGCCAACCCAACAAGTACCTTCGGAGACACCTATAGAGCACCTTTACAATCACCCAGTTACGTTGTGACGTTTGGCAGCACACAAAGTGTTCCTCCGGTAAACGGGAGTTGCATAATCTCATAGTCATAGGAACATGTATAAGTCATCAAGAAAGCAATAGCAATAAACTAAACGATCAAGTGATATGCTAACGGAATGGGTCAAGTCAATCACATCATTCTCCTAATGATGTGATCCCGTTAATCAAATGACAACTCATGTCTATGGTTAGGAAACATAACCATCTTTGATCAACGAGCTAGTCAACTAGAGGCATACTAGTGACACTCTGTTTGTCTATGTATTCACACATGTATTATGTTTCCGGTTAATACAATTCTAGCATGAATAATAAACATTTATCATGATATAAGGAAATAAATAATAACTTTATCATTGCCTCTAGGGCATATTTCCTTCAGTCTCCCACTTGCACTAGAGTCAATAATCTAGTTCACATCATCATGTGATTTAATACCAATAGTTCACATCACCATGTGATTAACACCCATAGTTCACATTGACATGTGACCAACACCCAAAGGGTTACTAGAGTCAATAATCTAGTTCACATCGCTATGTGATTAACACCCAAAGAGTACTAAGGTGTGATCATGTTTTGCTTGTGAGAGAAGTTTAGTCAACGGGTCTGCCATAATCAGATCCGTACGTATTTTGCAAATTTCTATGTCAACAATGCTCTGCACGGAGCTACACTAGCTAATTGCTCCCACTTTCAATATGTATCCAGATTGAGACTTAGAGTCATCTGGATCAGTGTCAAAACTTGCATCGATGTAACCCTTTACGACGAACCTTTTGTCACCTCCATAATCGAGAAACATATCCTTATTCCACTAAGGATAATTTTGACCAATGTCCAGTGATCTACTCCTAGATCACTATTGTACTCCCTTGCCAAACTCAGGGCAGGGTATACAATAGGTCTGGTACACAGCATGGCATACTTTATAGAACCTATGGCTGAGGCATAGGGAACGACTTTCATTCTCTCTCTATCTTCTGCCGTGGTCGGGTTTTGAGTCTTACTCAACTTCACACCTTTGTAACACAGGCAAGAACTCCTTCTTTGACTGTTCCATTTTGAACTACTTCAAAATCTTGTCAAGGTTTGTACTCATTGAAAAACTTATCAAGCATCTTGATCTATCTCTATAGATCTTGATGCTCAATATGTAAGTAGCTTCACCGAGGTCTTTCTTTGAGAAACTCCTTTCAAACATTCCTTTATGCTTTGCAGAATAAATCTACATTATCTCCGATCAACAATATGTCATACACATATACTTATCAGAAATGTTGTAGTGCTCCCACTCACTTTCTTGTAAAAACAGGCTTCACCGCAAGTCTGTATAAAACTATATGCTTTGATCAACTTATCAAAGCGTATATTCCAACTCCGAGATGCTTGCACCAGTCCATAGATGGATCGCTGGAGCTTGCATATTTTGTTAGTACCTTTAGGATTGACAAAACCTTCTGGTTGCATCATATACAACTCTTCTTTAATAAATCCATTAAGGAATGCAGTTTTGTTTATCCATTTGCTAGATTTCATAAAATGTGGCAATTGCTAACATGATTCGGACAGACTTAAGCATAGATACGAGTGAGAAACTCTCATCGTAGTCAACACCTTGAACTTGTCGAAAACCTTTTTGCGACAATCTTAGCTTTGTAGATAGTAACACTACTATAAGCGTCTGTCTTCCTCTTGCAAATCCATTTAATCTCAATGGCTCGCCAATCATTGGGCAAGTCAATCAAAGTCCATACTTTGTTCTCATACATGGATCTCATCTCAGATTTCATGTCCTCAAGCCATTTCGTGGAATCTGGGCTCATCATCACTTCCTCATAGTTCGTAGGTTCGTCATGGTCAAGTAACATGACCTCCAGAATAGGATTACCGTACCACTCTGGTGCGGATCTCACTCTGGTTTACCTACGAGGTTCGGTAGTAACTTGATCTGAAGTTACATGACCATCATCATTAGCTTCCTCACTAATTGGTGTAGGAGTCACAGAAACAGATTTCTGTGATGAACTACTTTCCAATTAGGGAGCAGGTACAGCTACCTCATCAAGTTCTACTTTCCTCCCACTCACTTCTTTCAAGAGAAACTCCTTCTCTAGAAAGGATCCATTCTCAGCAACAAATATCTTGCCTTCGGATCACTGATAGAAGGTGTACCCAACAGTTACTTTTGGGTATCCTACGAAGATGCACTTCTCCGATTTTGGTTTGAGCTTATCAAGATGAAACTTTTTCACATAAGCATCGCAACCCCAAACTTTAAGAAGCGACAGCTTAGGTTTCTTGCTAAACCACAGTTCTTACGGTGTCGTCTCAACGGATTTAGATGGTGCCCTTTTAATGTGAATGCATCTGTCTCTAATGCATAACCCCAAATCAATAGTGGTAAATCGGTAAGAGACATCATAGATTGTACTATATCAAATAAAGTATGGTTATGACGTTCGAACACACCATTACGCTGTGGTGTTCCAGGTGTCATGAGTTTTGTGAAACTATTCCACATTGTTTTAATTGAAGGCCAAACTCATAACTCAAATATTCGCCTCTGCGATCAGATCGTAGAAACTTTATTTTCTTGTTACGATGATACTTCACTCTGAAATTCTTTGAACTTTTCAAATGTTTCAGACTTACGTTTCTTCAAGTAGATATACCCATATCTACTCAAATCATTTGTGAAGGTCAGAAAAATAACGATACCCGCCGCGAGCCTCAACACTCATCGGACCTCATACATCAGTATGTATTATATCCAATTAGTCAGTTGCTCGCTCCATTGTTCTAGAGAACGGAGTCTTAGTCATCTTTGCCCATGAGGCATGGTTCGCAAGCATCAACTGGTTCATAATCAAGTGATTCCAAAAGCCCATCAGCATGGATTTTCTTCATGCGCTTTACACCAATATGACCTAAATGGCAGTGCCACAAATAAGTTGCACTATCATTATTAACTTTGCATCTTTTGGTTTCAATATTATGAATATGTGTATCACTACGATCGAGATCCAACGAACCATTTTCATTGGGTGTGTAACCATATAAGGTTTTATTCATGTAAAAAGAACAACAATTTATTCTCTTACTTAAATGAATAACCGTATTGCAATAAACATGATCAAATCATATTCGTGCTCAATGCAAACACCAAATAACACTTATTTAGGTTCAACACTAATCCCGAAAGTATAGGGAGTGTGCGATGATGATCATATCAATCTTGGAACCACTTCCAACATACATCGTCACTTCACCCTTAACTAGTCTCTGTTCATTCTGCAACTCCCGTTTCGAGTAACTACTCTTAGCAACTGAACCAGTATCAAATACCGAGGGGTTGCTACGAACACTAGTAAAATACACATCAATAATATGTATATCAAATATACCTTTGTTCCCTTTGCCATCCTTCTTATCCGCCAAATACTTGGGGCAGTTCCGCTTCTATTGACCAATCCCTTTGCAGTAGAAGCACTTAGTCTCAGGCTTAGGACCAGACTTGGGCTTCTTCACTTGAGAAGCAACTTGCTTGCCGTTCTTATTGAAGTTCCCCTTCTTCCCTTTGCCCTTTTCTTGAAACTAGTGGTCTTGTCTACCATCAACACTTGATATTTTTCTTGATTTCTACCTTCGTTGATTTCAGCATTACGAAGAGCTTGGGAATCGTTTCCGTTATCCCTTGCATATCATAGTTCATCATGAAGTTCTACTAACTTGGTGATGGTGACTAGAGAATTCTGTCAATTACTATCTTATCTGGAAGATTAACTCCCACTTGATTCAAGCGATTGTAATACCCAGACAATCTGAGCACATGCTCAATGCTTGAGCTATTCTCCTCCATCTTTTAGCTATAGAACTTGTTGGAGACTTCATATCTCTCAACTCGGGTTTTTACTTGAAATATTAACTTCAACTCCTGGAACATCTCATATGTTCCATGACGTTCAAAACGTCTTTGAAGTCCCGATTCTAAGCCATTAAGCATGGTGCACTAAACTATCAAGTAGTCATCATATTGAGCTAGCCAAATGTTCAGAACGTCTGCATCTGCTCGTCTGCAGCAATGAGGATAATCCTCAGATCACGGATCCAATCCGCATCATTGCTACTAACATTTTTCAACTTAGTTTTCTCTAGGAACATATAAAAACTAAACGGGGAGCAACATCGCGAGCTATTGATCTACAACATAGATATGCTAATACTACCAGGAATAAGTTCATGATAAACTAAAGTTCAATTAATCATATTACTTAAGAACTCCCACTTGGATAGACATCCCTCTAATCATCTAAGTGATCACGTGATCCAAATCAACTAAACCATAACCGATCATCACGTGAAATGGAGTAGTTTTCAATGGTGAACATCACTATGTTGATCATATCTACTATATGATTCACGCTCGACCTTTCGGTCTCAGTGTTCCGAGGCCATATCTGCATATGCTAGGCTCGTCAAGTTTAACCTGAGTATTCTGCGTTTGCAAAACTGGCTTGCACCCGTTGTAGATGGACGTAGAGCTTATCACACCCGATCATCACGTGGTGTCTGGGCACGACGAACTTTGGCAACGGTGCATACTCAGAGAGAACACTTTTTATCTTGAAATTTAGTGAGAGATCATCTTATAATGCTACCATCAATCAAAGCAAGATAAGATGCATAAAAGATAAACATCACATGCAATCATAATCTGTGACATGATATGGCCATCATCATCTTGTGCCTTTGATCTCTATGTCCAAAGCACCGTCATGATCTCCATCGTTACCAGCATGACACCATGATCTCCATCATCTTGATCTATATCAATGTGTCGTCACATGGTCGTCTCGCCAACTATTGCTCTTGTAACTATTGCTATCGCATAGCGATAAAGTAAAGCAATTATTTGGCACTTGCATCTTATGCAATAAAGAGACAACCAACAAAAACATGATCATCTCATACAACAACTTATATCTCATCACGTCTTGACCATATCACATCACAACATGCCCTACAAAAACAAGTTAGACGTCCTCTACTTTGTTGTTGCAAATTTTACGTGGCTGCTACGGGCTTAGCAAGAACCGTTCTTACCTACGCATCAAAACCACAATGATAGTTTGTCAAGTTGGTGTTGTTTTAACCTTCGTAAGGACCGGGCGTAGCCACACTCGGTTCAACTAAAGTTGGAGAAACTGACACCCGCCAGCCACTTGTGGGCAAAGCACACTGGTAGAACCAGTCTCGCGTAAGCGTACGCGTAATGTCGGTCCGGGCCGCTTCATCCAACAATACCGCTGAACCAAACTATGACATGCTGGTAAGCAGTATGACTTATATCGCCCACAACTCACTTGTGTTCTACTCGTGCATATGACATCTACGCATAAAACCTGGCTCGGATGCCACTCTTGGGGAACGTAGTAATTTCAAAAATTTCCTACGCACATGCAAGATCATGGTGATGCATAGCAACGAGAGGGGAGAGTGTTGTCCATGTACCCTCGTAGACCGTAAGAGGAAGCGTTAGCACAACGCGGTTGATGTAGTCGTATGTCTTCACGATCCGATCGATCAAGTACCGAACGTACGGCACCTCCGAGTTCAGCACACGTTCAGCCCGATGACGTCCCTTGAACTCCGATCCAGCCGAGTGTTGAGGGAGAGTTTCATCAGCACGACGGCATGGTGACAATGTTGATGTTCTACCGACGCAGGGCTTCACCTAAGCATCGCTATAGTATTATCGAGTTGGACTATGGTGGAGGGGGGCACCACACACGACTAAGAGACGATCAACTTGATCAACTTGTGTGTCTAGAGGTGCCCCCCTGCCCCTGTATATAAAGGAGCAAGGGGAGAGGTGGCCGGCCTAGGAGGAGGGCGCGCCAAGGGGGAGTCCTACTCCCACCGGGAGTAGGACTCCTCCTTCCCTTGCTGGAGTAGAAGAGAAGGAAAGAGGGGGAGAGGAACAAGGAAAAGTGGGCTGCGCCCCTTGTCTAATTCGGACCAGAGGGGGGGGGGTAAGCGCCTCCTTCCTTTTGGCCTCTCTCCTCTATTCCCGTATGGCCCAATAAGGCCCATATACTTCCCGGCGAATTCCCGTAACTGTCCGGTACTCCGAAAAATACCCGAATCACTCGGAACCTTTCCGGAGTCCGAATATAGTCGTTCAATATATTGATCTTTACGTCTCGACCATTTCGAGACTCCTTGTCATGTCCCCGATCTCATCCGGGACTCCGAACTCCTTCGGAACATCAAAACATATAAACTCATAATATAACTGTCATCGTAGCGTTAAGTGTGCGGAACCTATGGGTTCGAGAACTATGTAGACATGACCGAGACACGTCTCCGGTCAATAACCAATAGCGGAACCTGGATGCTCATATTTGCTCCTACATATTCTACAAAGATCTTTATCGGTCAGACCGCATAACAACATACGTTGTTCCCTTTGTCATCGGTATGTTACTTGCCCGAGATTCGATCGTCGGCATCTCAATACCTAGTTCAATCTCGTTACCGGCAAGTCTCTTTACTCGTTTCGTAATACATCATCCTGCAACTAACTTATTACTTGCAATGCTTGCAAGGCTTAGGTGATGTGCATTACCGAGAGGGCCCAGAGATACCTCTCCGACAATCGGAGTGACAAATCCTAATCTTGAAATACGCCAACCCAACAAGTACCTTCGAAGACACCTATAGAGCACCTTTATAATCACCCAGTTTCGTTGTGACGTTTGGTAGCACACAAAGTGTTCCTCCGATAAACGGGAGTTGCATAATCTCATAGTCATAGGAACATGTATAAGTCATGAAGAAAGCAATAGCAATAAACTAAACGATCAAGTGCTATGCTAACGGAATGGGTCAAGTCAATCACATCATTCTCCTAATGATGTGATCCCGTTAATCAAATGACAACTCATGTCTATGGTTAGGAAACATAACCATCTTTGATCAACGAGCTAGTCAACTAGAGGCATGCTAGTGACACTCTGTTTGTCTATGTATTCACACATGTATTATGTTTCTGGTTAATACAATTCTAGCATGAATAATAAACATTTATCATGATATAAGGAAATTAATAATAACTTTATCATTGCCTCTAGGGCATATTTCCTTCATATATATCCACGTACCCCCCAAACATCCTGGAGCACCATGAAAACCTAATTCCACCGCCGCAACCTTCTGTACTCGAAAGATCCCATCTCAGGGCCTTTTTCGGAGCTCCACCGGAGGGGGAATTGATCATGGAGGGCCTCTACATCAACTCCATGGCCTCTCCGGTGATGTGTGAGTAGTTTACTTTAGACCTACGGGTCGATAGTTATTAGCTAGATGGCTTCTTCTCTCTCTTTGGATCTCAATACGAAGTTGTCCCTCGATTCTCTTGGAGATCTATTCGATGTAATCTTCTTTTGCGGTGTGTTTGTCGAGATCCGATGAATTGTGGGTTTATGATCCAGATTATCTATGAACAATATTTGATTCTCCTCTGAATTCTTTTATGTATGATTGGTTTATCTTTGCAAGTCTCTTCGAATTATCAGTTTGGTTTGGCCTACTAGATTGATCTTTCTTGCAATGGGAGAAGTGCTTAGCTTTGGGTTCAATCTTGCGGTGTTCGATCCCAGTGATAGAAAGGGAGCCGATACATATTGTATTGTTGCCATCGAGGATAAAAAGATGGGGTTTATATCATATTGCATGAGTTTATCCCTCTACATCATGTCATCTTTCTTAAAGCATTACTCTATTCTTATGAACTTAATACTCTAGATGCATGCTGGATAGCGATCGATGTGTGGAGTAATAGTAGTAGATGCAGAATCGTTTTGGTCTACTTGTCTCGGACGTGATGCCTATATACATGATCATACCCAGATATTCTCATAACTATGCTCAATTCTATCAATTGCTCGACATTATTTCGTTTACCCATCGTAATACTTATGCTCTTGAGAGAAGCCACTAGTGAAACCTATGTCCCTCGGGTCTATCTTTTATCATATTAATCTTTCAATACTTAGTTATTTCCTTTTACTTTGCATTTTTATTTCTCTTTATCATAAAAATATGATACGTCTCAAACGTATCTATAATTTTTGATTGCTCCATGCTATATTATCTACTGTTTTGGACATTATTGGGCTTTATTACCCACTTTTATATTATTTTGGGACTAACCTATTAACCGGAGGCCCAGCCCAGAATTGCTGTTTTTTGCCTATTTCAGAGTTTCACAGAAAAGGAATATCAAACAGAGTCCAAACGGAATGAAACCTTCGGGAACGTAATTTTCGGAACGAACATGATCCAGGAGACTTGGACCCTACGTCAAGAAATAAAGGAGGAAGCCATGAGGTAGGGGCGCGTGCTTACCCCCCCCCCCCAGGCGCGCCCTCCACCCTCGTGGGCCCCCTGTTGCTCCACCGACGTACTCCTTCCTCCTATATATACCTACGTACCCCCAAACGATCAGATACAGAGCCAAAACCCTAATTCCACCGCCATAACTTTATGTATCCACGAGATCCCATCTTGGGGCCTATTCCAGAGCTTCGCCGGAGGGGGCATCCATCATGGAGGGATTCTACATCAACACCATAGCCTCTCTGATGAAGTGTGAGTAGTTTAATTCAGACCTTTGGGTCCATAGTTATTAGCTAGATGGCTTCTTCTCTCTTTCTGGATCTCAATACAATGTTCTCCCCCTCTCTTGTGGAGATCTATTCGATGTAATCTTCTTTTGCGGTGTGTTTGTTGAGATCGATGAATTGTGGGTTTATGATCAAGATTATCTATGAACAATATTTGAATCTTCTCTGAATTCTTTTATGTATGATTGGTTATCTTTGCAAGTCTCTTCGAATTATCAGTTTGGTTTGGCCTACTAGATTGATCTTTCTTGTGATGGGAGAAGTGCTTAGCTTTGGGTTCAATCTTGTGGTGTCCTTTCCTAGTGACAGTAGGGGCAGCAAGGCACGTATTGTATTGTTGCCATCGAGGATAACAAGATGGGTTTTTTATCATATTGCATGATTTATCCCTCTACATCATGTCATCTTGCTTAAGGCGTTACTCTGTTTTCATGAACTTACTACTCTAGATGCATGCTGGATAGCGGTCGATGAGTGGAGTAATAGTAGTAGATGCAGGCAGGAGTCGGTCTACTTATCTCGAACGTGATGCCTATATACATGATTATACCTAGATATTCTCATAACTATGCTCAATTCTGTCAATTGCTCAACAGTAATTCGTTCACCCACCGTAAAATACTTATGCTCTTGAGAGAAGCCACTAGTGAAACCTATGGCCCCCGGGTCTATCTTCATCATATTAATCTTCCAATACTTAGTTATTTCCTTTGCTTTTTATTTTGCTTTTATTTTACTTTGCATCTTTATCACAAAAATACCAAAAATATTATTCTATCATATCTATCAGATCTCACTCTTGTAAGTGGCCGTGAAGGGATTGACAACCCCCTATCGTGTTGGTTGCGAGGAGTTATTTGTTTTCTACAGGTACGAGGGACTCGCGCATAGCCTCCTACTGGATTGATACCTTGGTTCTCAAAAACTGAGGGAAATACTTACGCTACTTTGCTGCATCATCCTTTCCTCTTCAAGGAAATCCAACGCAGTGCTCAAGAGTTAGCAAGAAGAATTTCTGGCGCCGTTGCCGGGGAGGTTCGCGCAAGTCAAGATTTGACTGCCGACGATGAGCCATTTCTGGCGCCGTTGCTGGGGAGTCTATGAAAAGGTCAACATACCAAGTACCCATCACAACCCTTATCTCCCGCATTACATTATTTGCCATTTTCCTCTCGTTTTCCTCTCCCCCACTTCACCCTTGCCATTTTATTCACCCTCTCTCTCTATCCTCCCTCTCCTTTTCCGTTCGCCTCTTTTCCGTTTGCTTGTCGTTATGGAGAGTCCTCTATCTTCTTCATTGTCTCCCGAGAATGAAGTTCTAAATTTTAAGCAAAGGGAGGGAGAAAATCTAAAAGACGCTTGGTATAGAATTTGCAATGCTCCAAATAGATCTACCAGGAAGCAATCTACTTCCGTTCTTCTTTGCAATTTTTATGTAGGCGCTACTCCTTGGTACAGATATATCCTTGATACCATTACCGGAGGGAACTTCTTAGGTAGCCATACTTTTGATTCTTATAATGCTATGATAGATTTGTTTGGCTCACCACCTCTTTTGGTTAATGGAACTACGTTAACTTAGGAGCATGTAATGCAAAGACTTGAAATTATTGAGAATAAGGTTGCTACTGTAGAGTTAATTGAAAATTTGGATAAAAACATCCACAAACGAATCACTCAATATGGATATAAAGTAGGAGTCACTTTGAAAAATATTAAAGAAAAGGAACCTATAGTTAATGAGAAAATAAATCAGGATTCCACTAGAATCGATAAACTTGAGGGTATTATTAGCAACTTGGGAACCGCTTTTTCTTCCGTAAAGAATACTCCAATTCCTCCCACTAAAATTGCCAAGCTTATGTATGTTCCTAAAAATAAGGGTGAATCTTCTAGTAAGGAAATTGCGGATCTCAAATCTATAAGTATTCATCCCAATCTTTTTGCTATCATTAAGGAACCATTTGTTACAAATGAATTTTTCGATATTGTGCCTACAAGTTTGATAATCAATAAAAATAAAGAAATTCCTAAGGATGGTATATGACTCATTGAAGAATTACCTACCAAAGATGGCAATACCTAGATCTATCCTTGCTTTTTAGGCCTAGCTAGGGGCCTTAAACGATAGCGCTTGTTGGGAGGCAACCCAATTTTATTTTTATTCCTTGCTTTTTGCTCCTGTTTAGTAATAAATAATTTATCTAGCCTCTGTTTTGGTTGTGTTTTTTGTGTTTAATTAGTGTTTGTGCCATGTAGAACCATTGGGAAGACTTGGGGAAAGTCTTGATATCTTGCTGTAAAAAACAGAAACTTTAGCGCTCACGAGAACTGCTCCATTTTTATTTGGAAAGTGCTATTTAGTTAATTATTATTGAATATGATTAATAGACAAATTCCTCACGTCCAGAAATTTATTTTAGAATTTTTGGGGTTCCAGATCTTGCGCTAGTTACAGATTACTACAGACTGTTCTGTTTTTGACAGATTCTGTTTTTCGTGGGTTGTTTGCTTATTTTGATGAATCTATGGCTAGTAAAATAGTTTATAAACCATATAGAAGTTGGAATAAAGTAGGTTTAACACCAATATAAATAAATAATGAGTTCATTACAGTACCTTGAATTGATCTTTTGTTTTCTTTCGCTAACGGAGCTCACGAGATTTTCTACTTTAAGTTTTGTGTTGTGAAGTTTTCAAGTTTTGGGTAAAGATTTGATGGATTATGGAACGAGGAGCGGAAAGAGCCTAAGCTTGGGGATGCCCATGGAACCCCCAAGATAATATAAGTACACCTAAAAGCCAAAGCTTGGGGATGCCCCGGAAGGCATCCCCTCTTTCGTCTACTTCCATCGGTAACTTTACTTGGAGCTATATTTTTATTCACCACATGATATGTCTTTGCTTGGAGCGTCTTGTATGGTTTGAGTCTTTGCTTTTTAGTTTACACAATCATCCTTTCTATACACACCTTTTGAGAGAGCCATACATGATTTGGAATTTGTTAGAATACTCTATGTGCTTCACTTATATCTTTTGAGTTATATAGTTTTGCTCTAGTACTTCACTTATATATTTTAGAGAACGGTGGTGGATTTGTTTTATAGAAACTATTGATCTCTCATGCTTCACTTAGATTATTTTGAGAGTATTAAATAGCATGGTAATTTTCTTAAATAATCCTAATATGCTAGGTATTCAAGATTAGTAAAACATTTCTTATGAGTGTTTTGAATACTAAGAGAAGTTTGATGCTTGATGAATATTTTGAGATATGGAGGTAATAATATCAAAGTCGTGCTAGTTGAGTAGTTGTGAATTTGAGAAATGCTTGTGTTGAAGTTTGCAAGTCCCGTAGCATGCACGTATGGTAAACATTATGTAACAAATTTGAAACATGAGGTGTTCTTTGATTGTCCTCCTTATGAGTGGCGGTCGGGGACGAGCGATGGTCTTTTCCTACCAATCTATCCCCCTAGGATCATGCGCGTAGTGTTTGGTTTTTGATGACTTGTAGATTTTTGCAATAAGTATCTGAGTTCTTTATGACTAATGTTGAGTCTATGGATTATACGCACTCTCACCCTTCCATCATTGCTAGCCTCTTCGGTACCGTGCATTGCCCTTTCTCACATTGAGAGTTGGTGCAAACTTCGCCGGTGCATCCAAACCCCGTGATATGATACGCTCTTTAACACATAAACCTCCTTATATCTTCCTCAAAACAGCCACCATACCTACCTATTATGGCATTTCCATAGCCATTCCGAGATATATTGCCATGCAACTTTCCACCATTCTGTTTATCATGACACATTCATCATTGTCATATTGCTTAGCATGATCATGTAGTTGACATAGTATGTGTGGCAAAGCCACCGTTCATAATTCTTTCATACATGTCACTCTTGGTTCATTGCATATCCCGGTACACCACCGGAGGCATTCATATAGAGTCATCTTTTGTTCTAGCATCGACTTGTAATCATTGAGTTGTAAATAAATAGAAGTGTAATGATCATCATTTTCTAGAGCATTGTCCCAAGTGAGGAATTAAAAAAAAGGAGAGAAAGGCCATAAAGAAGAGAAGGCCCAAAAAAGAGAAAAAGAGAGAAGGGACAATGCTACTATCCTTTGCCACACTTGTGCTTCAAAGTAGCACCATAATCTTGATGATAGAGAGTCTTTTGTTTTGTCACTTTCATATACTAGCGGGAATTTTTCATTATAGAACTTGGCTTGTATATTCCAACAATGGGCCTTCTCAAGTGCCCTAGGTCTTCGTGAGCAAGCAAGTTGGATGCACACCCACTTAGTTTCTTTTGTTGAGCTTTCATACATTTATAGCTCTAGTGCATCCGTTGCATGGCAATCCCTACTCCTTGCATTAGCATCAATCGATGGGCATCTCCATAGCCCATTGATTAGCCTCATTGATGTGAGACTTTCTCCTTTTTTGTCTTCTCCACATAACCCCCATCATCATATTCTATTCCACCCATAGTGCTATGTCCATGGCTCGCGCTCATATATTGCGTGAAAGTTTATAGGTTTGAGATTACTAAAGTATGAAACAACTGCTTGGCTTGTCATCAGGGTTGTGCATGATGAGAGCATTCTTGTGTGACGAAAATGGAGCATGACTAAACTATATGATTTTGTAGGGATGAACTTTCTTTGGCCATGTTATTTTGAGAAGACATAATTGCTTAGTTAGTATGCTTGAAGTATTATTATTTTTATGTCAATATGAACTTTTATCTTGAATCTTTCGGATCTGAATATTCATACCACAATTAAGAATAATTAAATTAAAATTATGCCAAGTAGCACTCCGCATCAAAATTATCTTTTTTATCATTTACCTACTCGAGGATGAGCAGGATTAAGTTTGGGGATGCTTGATACGTCTCCAACGTAGCTATAATTTTTGATTGCTCCATGCTATATTATCTACTGTTTTGGACATTATTGGGCTTTACTATCCACTTTTATATTATTTTTGGGACTAACCTATTAACCGGAGGCCCATCCCAGAATTGCTATTTTTTTTGCCTATTTCAGAGTTCCGCAGAAAAGGAATATCAAACAGAGTCCAAACGGAATGAAACCTTCGGGAACATGATTTTCGGAACGAACATCATCTAGGAGACTTGGACCCTACATCAAGAAATAAAGGAGGAAGCCACGAGGTAGGGGGCGCGCCTACCCCCCCCCCCCCCCACAGGCGTGCCCTCCACCCTCGTGGGCCCGCTGTTGCTCCACCGACGTACACCTTCCTCCTATATATACCTACGTACCCCCAAATGACCAGATACGGAGCCAAAACCCTAATTCCACCGCCGTAACTTTCTGTATCCATGAGATCCCATCTTGGGGCCTATTCCGGAGCTCCGCCGGAGGGGGCATCCATCATGGAGGGCTTCTACATCAACACCATAGCCTCTCCGATGAAGTGTGAGTAGTTTACCTCAGACCTTCGGGTCCATAGTTATTAGCTAGACGGCTTCTTCTCTCTTTTTGGATCTCAATACAATATTCTCCCCCTCTCTTGTGGAGATCTATTCGATGTAATGTTCTTTTTGCGGTGTGTTTGTTGAGACCGATGAATTGTGGGTTTATGATCAAGATTATCTATGAACAATATTTGAATCTTCTCTAAATTCTTTTATGTATGATTGGTTATCTTTGCAAGTCTCTTCGAATTATCAGTTTGGTTTGGCCTACTAGATTGATCTTTCTTGTGATGGGAGAAGTGCTTAGCTTTGGGTTCAATCTTGTGGTGTCCTTTCCCAGTGATAGTAGGGGCAGCAAGGCACGTATTGTATTGTTGCCATCGAGGATAACAAGATGGGTTTTTTATCATATTGCATGATTTATCCCTCTACATCATGTCATCTTGCTTAAGGCGTTACTCTGTTTTCATGAACTTACTACTCTAGATGCATGCTGGATAGCGGTCGATGAGTGGAGTAATAGTAGTAGATGCAGGCAGGAGTCGGTCTACTTATCTCGGACGTGATGCCTATATACATGATTATACCTAGATATTCTCATAACTATGCTCAATTCTGTCAATTGCTCAACAGTAATTCGTTCACCCACCGTAAAATACTTATGCTCTTGAGAGAAACCACTAGTGAAACCTATGGCCCCCGGGTCTATCTTCATCATATTAATCTTCCAATACTTAGTTATTTCCTTTGCTTTTTATTTTGCTTTTATTTTACTTTGCATTTTTATCACAAAAAGACCAAAAATATTATTCTATCATATCTATCAGATCTCACTCTCGTAAGTGACCGTGAAGGGATTGACAACCCCTTATCGCGTTGGTTGCGAGGAGTTATTTGTTTTGTGCAGGTACGAGGGACTCGCCACTACTAGGGAAAACCCTTGTAGTAGCGCGGGTAATTGCCTAGTAGTAGCGAGGGGGACTGCGCTACTGCTAGGGCGCTACAACTAACTTTTAGCAGTAGCATGGGTGGCACCCGCGCTACTGCTACTTGTAGTAGTAGTAGCGCGGTTGCCACCCGCGCTACTACTACTTAGTTGTAGAGTGTGTCAAGGCCCCGCGCTACTACTAACTAATTGAGAATTAAAAAAATCCATCCATGGCGGCTGCTTTTGCTGGGCATCGTCCTCTCCATCCATGGCTGCTACTGGTCCTGGAGGGGATGAAGTTGTCTGTGGTGTTGGTGATTCCCCACCCAACTTGTGCCCGCACCTCTTGTGTACTGCTGCTACAAGAGAAGAGAAAATTATTAGAAAGAGGAATAGAGAGATAGAGAGAAGTAGGAGGAGGAACTCACCGGTGGCCGCCGGAGTTGGAGCCGACGCCCGAAACCCTAGATGAAGCTCGGTGACCTGGTGCTGCTTGTCGTGGGACCCTTGACCCGGCGAGGAGGTGCAAGTGGCTGCGTCCATGGCGGATCTGGTCGCCGCCATGAATGACGCTTTGCTGGTTTTCGTCTCCTTCCATCAGCGGAGAAGAAGGAGCATGGAGGGGGAGGGGAGGGGTCTGCAGTGCCGCCGAGGATGGAGGATGGAGGGGGAGGGGAGGGGGAGAGGAGGTCGCCGGATTTGTGAGTGCCGCCGAGGTGCGAGGCCGGCAGTGGCAGTGGGTGAGGAAGGGAATGGTGAGTGGGAGGAGAAGGGGAATCAGAAGAGTGTGGGTTTGGATTTGTGCCTCGGCACGCTATGTGTATGTATGTCTTGGTGGGTCGATAGTAGTAGGGCGGGTTTATACCCCTCGCTACTACTATGGCATGTCCCGGGTGGGCACGGTAGAGACCACTTAGTAGTAGCGAGGGTTATAAACCCGCGCTACTACTATCGACTTAGTAGTAGCGCGGGTTTATACCCCTCGCTACTACTATAGCATGTTCCGGGGGCGCACGGCAGAGACCACTTAGTAGTAGCCAGGGTTAAAAACCCGCGCTACTACTATCAACTTAGTAGTAGCGAGGGGTAAAAACCCGCGCTACTAGTAAGTAGCAGTAGCGAGGGTTATAAACCCTCGCTACTAGTAAGCGTCTGCCTATAAGCTTTTCCCTAGTAGTGCGCGCATAGCCTCCTACTGGATTGATACCTTGGTTCTCAAAAACTGAGGGAAATACTTACGCTACTTTGCTGCATCATCCTTTCCTCTTCAAGGAAATCCAATGCAGTGCCCAAGAGGTAGCAAAATACCAAAAATATTATCTTATCGTATCTATCAGATCTCACTCTCGTAAGTGACCGAGAAGGGCTTGACAACCGCTTTATCGCGTTGGTTGCGAGGTTCTTATTTGTTTGTGTAGGTGCGTGTGACTTGAGCGTGATCTCCTACTGGATTGATACCTTGGTTCTCAAAAACTAAGGGAAATACTTACGCTACTTTGCTGCATGACCCTTTCCTCTTCAAAGGAAAACCAACGCAGTGCTCAAGAGGTAGCACAGCCTTGCCAAAATTAAGCAATTTGAGGAAATTGTACGCAAGCAAGGAAGGCACCGGAAGAATCAAGGTGTTGGTTTTGAACGAAAGTTCAATGCCAGTGGAGTTGAGTGGGAAGAAGATCAATACCCCAAGACGAAGTTTGTTCCTCAACAAGAGAAGTATGATCCTACTTTCTCCAAAGGAACACAAGCTCAAGATGATCTTCTTGAAGGAAATATGACCTAGAGGCAACAATAATGTTATTATTTTATTTCCTTATATAATGATAAATGTTTATTATTCATGCTAGAATTGTATTATCCCGAAACATAATACTTGTGTGAATACATAGACAAACTAAACGTCACTAGTATGCCTCTACTTGACTAGCTCATTAATCAAAGATGGTTATGTTTCCTAAACCATAGACATGTGTTGTCATTTGATTAACGGGATCACATTATTAGGAGAATGATGTGATTGACATGACCCATTCCATTAGCTTAGCACCCGATCGTTTAGTATGTTGCTATTGCTTTCTTCATAAGTTATACATGTTCCGATGACTATGAGATTATGCAACTCCCGTTTGCCAGAGGAACACTTTGTGTGCTACCAAACGTCACAACGTAACTGGGTGATTATAAAGGTGTTCTACAGGTGTCTCCAAAGGTACATGTTGGGTTGGCGTATTTCGAGATTAGGATTTGTCACTCCGATTGTCGGAGAGGTATCTCTGGGCCCTCTCGGTAATGCACATCACCTAAGCCTTGCAAACAATACAACTAATGAGTTAGTTGTGAGATGATGTATTACGGAACAAGTAAAGAGACTTGCCGGCAACGAGATTGAACTAGGTATTGAGATACCGACGATCGAATCTCGGGCAAGTAACATACCGATGACAAAGGGAACAACGTATGTTGTTATGCGATCTGACCGATAAAAGATCTTCGTAGAATATGTGGGAGCCAATATGAGCATCCAGGTTCTGCTATTGGTTATTGACCGAAGACGTGTCTTGATCATGTCTACATTGTTCTCGAACCCATAGGGTCCGCAAGCTTAAGGTTTCGATGACAGTTATATGACGAGTTTATTAGTTTTGATGTACCAAAGTTAGTTCGGAGTCCCGGATATGATCACGGACATAACGAGGAGTCTCGAAATGGTCGAGACATAAAGATTGATATATTGGACGACTATATTCGGACACCGGGAGTGTTCCGGGGAAGTTTCGGATAAAACCGGAGTACTAGGGGGTTACCGGAACCCCCCGGGGGGTTAATGGGCCTCATGGGCCTAAAGTGGAGAAGAGGAGGGGCGGCCAGGGCAGGCCGCGCGCCCCCTCCCCCTCTAGTCCGAATTGGACAAGGAGGGAGGGGCGGCGCCCCCCCCTTTCCATCCTCTCCTCTCTCCCTTCCTCCCCCCTCTCCTACTTGGGCAAGGAAAAGGAGGGAGTCCTACTCCCGGTAGGAGTAGGACTCCTCCCTGGCGCGCCTCATCATGGCCGCCCGCCCCTCCCCCTTGCTCCTTTATATACGGGGGCAGGGGGGCACCTCTAGACACAACAATTGATCCTTGAGATCTCTTAGCCGTGTGCGGTGCCCCTCTCCACCATAATCCTCGATAATATTGTAGCGGTGCTTAGGCGAAGCCCTGCGACGGTAGAACATCAAGATCGTCACCACGCCGTCGTGCTGACGGAACTCTTCCTCGACACTTTGCTGGATCGAAGTCCGGGGATCGTCATCGAGCTGAACATGTGCTAGAACTCGGAGGTGCCGTAGTTTCCGTGCTTGATCGGTCGGGTCGTGAAGACGTACGACTACATCAACCGCATTGTTATAACGCTTCCGCTTTCGGTCTACGAGGGTACATGGAGAACACTCTCCCCTCTCATTGCTATGCATCACCATGATCTTGCGTGTACGTAGGAATTTTTTTGAAACTACTACGTTCCCCAACACTTCCACCACAAGACCACAAGCAAAAAGGCAAGGACAAGCTTCAAGAGGATATTGATGTTGAGTTTCGTAGTAATTTCAAAAAATTTCCTACGCACACGCAAGATCATGTGATGCATAGCAACGAGAGGGGAGAGTGTTGTCTACGTACCCAACGCAGACCGACTGCGGAAGCGCTGACACAACGTAGAGGAAGTAGTCGTACGTCTTCACGATCCAACCGATCAAGCACCGAAACTACGGCACCTCCGAGTTCGAGCACACGTTCAGCTCGATGACGATCCCCGGACTCCGATCCAGCAAAGTGTCGGGGAAGAGTTCCGTCAGCACGACGGCGTGGTGACGATCTTGATGCACTACAGTAGCAGGGCTTCGCCTAAACTCCACTACAGTATTATCGAGGACTATGGTGGCAGGGGGCACCGCACACGGCTAAGGAATAGATCACGTGGATCAACTTGTGTGTTTCTGGGGTGCCTCTGCCTCAGTATATAAAGGACCAAAGGGGGGAGGCTGGCTGGCCACATAGGGCGCGCCAGGAGAGTCCTACTCCCTCTGGGAGTAGGATTCCCCTCCAATCCTAGTTGGAATAGGACTCCTTGAGGGGGGAAAGAGAGAGAAGGGGCCGGCCACCTCTCCTAGTCCTAATAGGACTAGGGGAAGGGGGGAGGCGCACAGCCACCTTGGGCTGCCCCTTTCTCCTTTCCACTAAAGCCCACTAAGGCCCATATAGCTCCCAGGGGGTTCCGGTAACCTCCCGGTACTCCGGTAAAATCCTGATTTCACCCGGAACACTTCCGATGTCCAAATATAGGCTTCCAATATATCAATCTTTATGTCTCGACCATTTCAAGACTCCTCGTCATGTCCGTGATCACATCCGGGACTCCGAACAACCTTCGGTACATCAAAATGCATAAACTCATAATATAACTGTCATCGTAACCTTAAGCGTGCGAACCCTACGGGTTCGAGAACAATGTAGACATGACCGAGACACGTCTCCGGTCAATATCCAATAGCGGGACCTGGATGCCCATATTGGCTCCTACATATTCTACGAAGATCTTTATCGGTCAGACCGCATAACAACATACGTTGTTCCCTTTGTCATTGGTATGTTACTTGCCCGAGATTCGATCGTCGGTATCCAATACCTAGTTCAATCTCGTGACCGGCAAGTCTCTTTACTCGTTCTGTAATACATCATCCCGCAACTAACTCATTAGTTGCAATGCTTGCAAGGCTTATGTGATGTGCATTACCGAGAGGGCCCAGAGATACCTCTCCGACAATCGGAGTGACAAAACTTAATCTCGAAATACGCCAACCCAACATGTACCTTTGGAGACACCTGTAGTACTCCTTTATAATCACCCAGTTACGTTGTGACGTTTGGTAGTACCCAAAGTGTTCCTCCGGTAAACGGGAGTTGCATAATCTCATAGTTATAGGAACATGTATAAGTCATGAAGAAAGCAATAGCAACATACTAAACGATCGGGTGCTAAGCTAATGGAATGGGTCATGTCAATCAGATCATTCTCTTAATGATGTGATCCCGTTAATCAAATAACAACTCATTGTTCATGGTTAGGAAACATAACCATCTTTGATTAACGAGCTAGTCAAGTAGAGGCATACTAGTGACACTCTGTTTGTTTATGTATTCACACATGTATTATGTTTCCGGTTAATACAATTCTAGCATCAATAATAAACCTTTATCATGATTATAAGGAAATAAATAATGACTTTATTATTGCCTCTAGGGCATATTTCCTTCAGTCTCCCACTTGCACTAGAGTCAATAATCTAGTTCACATCGCCATGTGATTTAACAGCAATAGTTCACATCACCATGTGATTAGCACCCAGAGTTCACATCGATATGTGATAAACACCCAAAGGGTTTACTAGAGTCAATAATCTAGTTCACATCGCTATGTGATTAACACCCAAAGAGTACTAAGGTGTGACCATGTTTTGCTTGTGAGATAATTTAAGTCAACGGGTCTGTCACATTCAGATCTATAAGTATTTTGCGAATTTCTATGCCAACAATGCTCTGCACGGAGCTGCTCTAGCTTATTGCTCCCACTTTCAATATGTATCTAGATCGAGACTTAGAGTCATCCAGATTAGTGTCAAAACTTGCATCGACGTAACTTTTTATGACGAGCCTTTTTGTCACCTCCATAATTGAGAAATATTTCCTTATTCAACTAAGGATAATTTTGACCGTTGTCCAGTGATCTACTCTTAGATCACTATTGTACTCCCTTGCTTAACATAGTGTAGGGTATACAATAGATCTGGTACTCAGCATGGCATACTTTATAGAACCTATGGTTGAGGCATAGGGAATGACTTTCATTCTCTTTCTATCTTCTGCCGTGGTCGGGCTTTGAGTCTTACTCAACTTCACACCTTGTAACACAGGCAAGAAACCTTTTCTTTGACTGTTCCATTTTGAACTACTTCAAAATCTTGTCAAGGTATGTACTCATTGAAAAACTTATCAAGCGTCTTGATCTATCTCTATAGATCTTGATGCTCAATATGTAAGCAATTTCACCGAGGTCTTTCTTTGAAAAACTCTTATTCAAGTATCCCTTTATGCTATCCAGAAATTCTATATCATTTCCAATTAGTAATATGTCATCCACATATAATATCAGAAATGCTACAGAGCTCCCACTCACTTTCTTGTAAATACAGGCTTCTCCGAAAGTCTGTGTAAAACCAAATGCTTTGATCACACTATCAAAGCATTTATTCCAACTCCGAGAGGCTTGCACCAGTCCATAAATGGATTGCTGGAGCTTGCACACTTTGTTAGCTCCCTTTGGATCGACAAAACCTTCTGGTTGCATCATATACAACTCTTCTTCCAGAAATCCATTCAGGAATGCAGTTTTGACATCCATTTGCCAAATTTCATAATCATAAAATGCGGCAATTGCTAACATGATTCGGATAGACTTAAGCATCGCTACAGGTGAGAAGGTCTTATCGTAGTCAACCCCTTGAACTTGTCGAAAACCTTTTGTGACAAGTCGAGCTTTGTAGACAGTAACATTGCCGTCAGCGTCAGTCTTCTTCTTGAAGATCCATTTATTCTCAATTGCTTGCCGATCATCGGGCAAGTCAACCAAAGTCCATACTTTGTTCTCATACATGGATCCCATCTCAGATTTCATGGCTTCAAGCCATTTTGCGGAATCTGGGCTCACCATCGCTTCTTCATAGTTCATAGGGTCATCATGATCTAGTAGCATGATTTCCAGAACAGGATTACCGTACCACTCTGGCGCGGATCTTACTCTGGTTGATCTACGAGGTTCAGTAGTATCTTGATCTGAAGTTTCATGATCATTATCATTAGCTTCCTCACTAACTGGTGTAGGTGTCACTAGAACAGTTTTCTGTGATGTACTACTTTCCAGTAAGGGAGCAGGTACAGTTATCTCGTCAAGTTCTACTTTCCTCCCACTCACTTCTTTCGAGAGAAACTCCTTCTCTAGAAAAACTCCGAATTTAGCAACAAAAGTCTTGCCTTTGGATCTGTGATAGAAGGTGTATCCAATAGTTTCCTATGGATATCCTATGAAGATTTACTTCTCCGATTTGGGTTCGAGCTTATCATGTTGAAACTTTTTCACATAAGCATCACAGTCCCAAACTTTAAGAAACAACAGCTTAGGTTTCTTGCCAAACCATAGTTCACATGGTGTCATCTCAACGGATTTAGATGGTGCCCTGTTTAACGTGAATGCAGCTGTCTCTAATGCATAACCCCAAAACAATAGTGGTAGATCGGTAAGAGACATCATAGATTGCACTATATCCAATAAAGTACGGTTATGACGTTTGGACACACCATTATGCTGTGGTGTTCCATGTGGCATGAGTTTGTGAAACTATTCCACATTGTTTTAATTGAAGACCAAACTCGTAACTCAAATATTTGTCTCCACGATCAGATTGTAGAAACTTTATTTTCTTGTCACGGTGATTTTCCACTTCACTCTGAAATTCTTTGAATTTTTCAAATGTTTCAGACTTATGTTTCATCAAGTAGATATACTCATATCTGCTCAAATCATCTGTGAAGATCGGAAAATAATGATATTTGTCGCGAGCCTCAATATTTATCGGACCACATACATCAGTATGTATGATTTCCAACAAATTCGTTTCTCGCTCCATTGTTCCGAAGAACAGAGTCTTAGTCATCTTGCCCATGAGGCATGGTTCGCAAGCATCAACTGATTCATAATCAAGTGATTCCAAAAGCCCATCAGCATGGAGTTTCTTCATGCGCTTTACACCAATATGACGTAAACGGCAGTGCTACAAATAAGTTGCACTATCATTATTAACTTTGCATCTTTTGGTTTCAATATTATGATTATGTGTATCACTACGATCGAGATCCAACGAACTATTTTCATTGGGTGTGTAACCATATAAGGTTTTATTCATGTAAACAGAACAACAATTTATTCTCTTACTTAAATGAATAACCGTATTACAATAAACATGATCAAATCATATTCATGCTCAATGCAAACACCAAATAACACTTATTCAAGTTCAACACTAATCCCAAAAGTATAGGGAGTGTGCGATGATGATCATATCAATCTTGGAACCACTTCCAACACACATCGTCACTTCACCCTTAACTAGTCTCTGTTTATTCTGCAACTCCCGTTTCGAGTTACTAATCTTAGCAACTGAACTAGTATCAAATACTGAGGGGTTGCTATAAACACTAGTAAAGTACACATCAATAACATGTATATCAAATATACTTATGTTCACTTTGCCATCCTTCTTATCTGCCAATCACTTGGGGTAGTTCCGCTTCCAGTGATCAGTCCCTTTGCAGTAGAAAACACTTAGTCTCAGGCTTAGGACCAGACTTGGGCTTCTTCACTTGAGCAGCAACTTGCTTGCTGTTCTTCTTGAAGTTCCCCTTCTTCCCTCTGCCCTTTTCTTGAAACTAGTGGTCTTGTCTACCATCAACACTTGATGTTTTTCTCGATTTCTACCTTCGTCAATTTCCGCATTACGAAGAGCTTGGGAATCGTTTCCGTTATCCCTTGCATATCATAGTTCATCACAAAGTTCTACTAACTTGGTGATGGTGACTAGAGAATTCTGCTAATCACTATCTTATCTGGAAGATTAACTCCCACTTGATTCAAGCGATTGTTGTACTCAGACAATCTGGGCACATGCTCACTAGTTGAGCGATTCTCCTCCATCTTTTAGCTATAGAACTTGTTGGAGACTTTCATATCTATCAACTCGGGTATTTGCTTGAAATATTAACTTCAACTCCTGGAACATCTCATATGCTCCGTGACGTTCAAAACGTCTTTGAAGTCCTGATTCTAAGCCATTAAGCATGGTGCACTAAACTATCAAGTAGTCATCATATTGAGCTAGCCAAACGTTCATAACGTCTGCATCTGCTCCTGCAATAGGTTCGTCACCTAGCGGTGCATCAAGGACATAATTCTTCTGTGCAGCAATGAGGATAATCCTCAGATCACGGATCCAATCCGCATCATTGCTACTAACATTTTTCAACACAATTTTCTCTAGGAACATATCAAAATAAACACAGGGAAGCAACAACGCGAGCTATTGATCTACAACATAATTTGCAAAATACTACGAGTACTAAGTTCATGATAAATTTAAGTTCAATTAATCATATTACTTAAGAACTCCCACTTAGATAGACATCCCTCTAATCCTCTAAGTGATTACGTGATCCAAATCAACTAAACCATGTCCGATCATCACGTGAGATGGAGTAGTTTCATTGGTGAACATCGTTATGTTGATCATATCTACTATATGATTCACGCTCGACCTTTCGGTCTCCGTGTTCCGAGGCCATATCTGTATATGCTTGGCTCGTCAAGTATAACCTGAGTATTCCGCGTGTGCAACTGTTTTGCACCCGTTGTATTTGAACGTAGAACCTATCACACCCGATCATCACGTGGTGTCTCAGCACGAAGAACTTTCGCAACGGTGCATACTCAGGGAGAACACTACTTGATAATTTAGTGAGAGATCATCTTATAATGCTACCGTCAATCAAAGCAAGATAAGATGCATAAAAGGATAAACATCACATGCAATCAATATAAGTGATATGATATGGCCATCATCATCTTGTGCTTGTGATCTCCATCTCCGAAGCACCATCGTGATCACCATCGTCACTGGCGTGACACCTTGATCTCCATCGTAGCATCGTTGTCGTCTCACCAAGCTTGTGCTTCCACGACTATGACTACCGCTTAGTAATAAAGTAAAGCATTACATCGTGATTTCATTGCATACAATAAAACGATAACCATAAGGCTCCTGCCAGTTGCTGATAACTCGGTTACAAAACATGATCATCTCATACAATAAAATTCAGCATCATGTCTTGACCGTATCACATCACAACATGCCCTGCAAAAACAAGTTAGATGTCCTCTAATTTGTTGTTGCAAGTTTTACGTGGCTGCTACGGGCTTAAGCAAGAACCAATCTCACCTACGCATCAAAACCACTACGATAGTTTGTCAAATAGACTCCATTTTAACCTTCGCAAGGACCGGGCGTAGCCATACTTGGTTCAACTAAAGTTGGAGAGACAGTCGCCCGCAAGCCACGTATGTGCAAAGACGTCGGGGGAACCGGTCTCGCGTAAGCGTACGCGTAATGTTGGTCCGGGTCGTCTCGTCCAACAATGCCGCCAAACCAAAGTATGACATGCTGGTAGGCAGTATGACTTATATCGCCCACAACTCACTTGTGTTCTACTCGTGCTAATAACATCAACATAAATAACCTAGGCTCGGATGCCACTGTTGAGTTTCGTAGTAATTTCAAAAAATTTCCTACGCACACGCAAGATCATGTGATGCATAGCAACCAGAGGGGAGAGTGTTGTCTACGTACCCAACGCAGACCGACTGCGGAAGCGCTGACACAACGTAGAGGAAGTAGTCGTACGTCTTCAAGATCCAACCGATCAAGCACCGAAACTACGGCACCTCCGAGTTCGAGCACACATTCAGCTCGATGACAATCCCCGGACTCCGATCCAGCAAAGTGTCGGGGAATAGTTCCGTCAGCACGACGGCGTGGTGACGATCTTGATGCACTACAGCAGCAGGGCTTCGCCTAAACTCCGCTACAGTATTATCGAGGACTATGGTGGCAGGGGGCACCGCACACGGCTAAGGAATAGATCACGTGGATCAACTTGTGTGTTTCTAGGGTGCCTCTGCCTCAGTATATAAAGGACCAAAGGGGGGAGGCTGACCGGCCACATAGGGCGCGCCAGGAGAGTCCTACTCCCTCTGGGAGTAGGATTCCCCCCCAATCCTAGTTGGAATAGGACTCCTTGAGGGGGGAAAGAGAGAGAGGGGCCGGCCACCTCTCCTAGTCCTAATAGGACTAGGGGAAGGGGGGACGCGCACAGCCACCTTGGGCTGCCCCTTTCTCCTTTCCACTAAAGCCCACTAAGGCCCATGTAGCTCCCGGGGGGTTCCGGTAACCTCCCGGTACTCTGGTAAAATCCCGATTTCACCCGGAACACTTCCGATGTCCAAATATAGGCTTCCAATATATCAATCTTTATGTCTCGACCATTTCAAGACTCCTCGTCATGTTCGTGATCACATCCGGGACTCCGAACAACCTTCGGTACATCAAAATGCATAAACTCATAATATAACTGTCATCGTAACCTTAAGCGTGCGGACCCTACGGGTTCGAGAACAATGTAGACATGACCGAGACACGTCTCTGGTCAATAACCAATAGCGGGACCTGGATTCCCATATTGGCTCCTACATATTCTATGAAGATCTTTATCGGTCAGACCGCATAACAACATACGTTGTTCCCTTTGTCATTGGTATGTTACTTGCCCGAGATTTGATCATCGATATCCAATACCTAGTTCAATCTCGTTACCGGCAAGTCTCTTTACTCATTCTGTAATACATCATCCCGCAACTAACTCATTAGTTGCAATGCTTGCAAGGCTTATGTGATGTGCATTACCGAGAGGGCCCAGAGATACCTCCCCGACAATCGGAGTGACAAAACCTAATCTCGAAATACGCCAACCCAACATGTACCTTTGGAGACACCTATAGTACTCCTTTATAATCACCCACTTACGTTGTGACGTTTGGTAGTACCCAAAGTGTTCCTCCGGTAAACGGGAGTTGCATAATCTCATAGTTATAGGAACATGTATAAGTCATGGAGAAAGCAATAGCAACATACTAAACGATCGGGTGCTAAGCTAATGGAATGGGTCATGTCAATCAGATCATTCTCTTAATGATGTGATCCCGTTAATCAAATAACAACTCATTGTTCATGGTTAGGAAACATAACCATCTTTGATTAACGAGCTAGTCAAGTAGAGGCATACTAGTGACACTCTGTTTGTTTATGTATTCACACATGTATTATGTTTCCGGTTAATACAACTCTAGCATGAATAATAAACCTTTATCATGATTATAAGGAAATAAATAATAACTTTATTATTGCCTCTAGGGCATATTTCCTTCAATTGATGCATTTGAAGAAGCTCCCAAGGCCTTGGTCAAGTGGGTTCCATAGACTACATCAAGTTCTACTTCATCAAGTACGACCACAACCCCAAGGATTCCCATCAAGTTGATGTGGATCCCGAAGAAGAAGAACTAGAGAGTTCTTGAGGGTGACTCCGCCAACATACTTCACTCATATCATTTCGATGAGAACAAGTGCAAATAACTTCCACATCTTGCACTAGTTAAAGGAGTCACAAACCCTCTTGTTGGTAAGACAAGGTACAAGGTAACCCAATGCCTTCATGGACATCATCCTATGTGTACTTCACTCTATGTCTATGGATATCCTTGTTTGTTCCTTGTGGGACTAACCCATGTATGTATTGAAAGTGCAACTCACTCCAATGTACTACTCCAATTGATCTACATCAACATTGAGCATCCACATCTTCAACATCTACATGAAGTCATCATCGACAAAACCCAAGGTTAGTTCATCCCTCTTAGGGGGGACATCACATCTAGGGGGAACTTTACTCTAAGAATTGAGCTAAAGCAACTCTAATGATGTGAACACAAAAATGCTTTATGTAAAAGTGGTAACCCCACTTGTGCTTAAACGATGAGTATGACCTATGATCAAATGTTCTAATTTGACTCCTCAGTCAATATACTCATATATAGATGACCTAGTCATCGCCAATTGCTTAATAGATGCTAGAGTGTTTGTGCATGCTTTGCCACATATTTCATTTGCCATTTTATTGTGTGAGCATGTTGATTGCATATTTCTCTCATTCGACGACATCCATTTGTTGCTTTGATTGTTTGGATCTTTTTCTTTTGCCAAATGGATGGACAAGAATGCCTAAGAACCTCCTCTAGCTATCTATGCTTTTTATCATCTCAAACTCTATTCATGCTACATCACAAAGTTTGATCAAGTCAGATTCGAACCATCTAGGTGAGGAGCACTCGGAGTCACCGATTCATCATAGACTTAAACTTCCAAAACCTCTCTGTGTTTTTTGGTCTGACCGATTCATCCCTTTCGGTCAAATCGAGTTCATTGAGTTGATCTAGGTTTTCAATATCAGTGCAACCGATTAGAACCGTTCGGTCACACCGAGTTGCAGTAACCGCTTGCGATTCTGCATTTCGGTGCCACTGAGTTGTTCCGCTTGGTCACACCGATAGGGTTAGGATATAAATACCCATGGGCCAAATTTTGGAAATTCCTCCGAACCTTTTCGCCTCCGTGTGTCCTGCTCTGCCGACTTCGGTCTCCGAATCATATCCTCGTCTCCAGCGACCTCCCGCCGCTAGTCTTCGCCACCGTCAACGGGAATCTTCACCGCGGTTGCCACCGTAGCGAGCTCATCGTCAAGTTAGGGTATGAGTTCGATCCTTTGCGCAATCTTTACCTCAGATTCTTACCACAAAGTCAATGCCATGACTCTTACCACGTATGAGATTATCCTATCCAGCAAAAACTCCCTTTATATTAGTTTTGTTTCGAAAATTTAGGCTTAGGTTTCCGCCGAACTCATCTCGGACCGACCGAGTTATAGAAATTGGTCTCACTGATTTGGCTTATGCCATTGGACTTGTAACTTTTGGTCTGACCGAAACATGCAAATCGGTGTGACCGAGTTCAACTCTCAGTGAAACCCTAGCAACCTCAGACTCATCGAACTGTGTCTCGGTCTGACCGATCTCACTAGTCCAGACTCCAATATTGCTTCGGTGGCACTGAGTTTAACAAATCGGTAGCTCCGAAATGCTTTCTGTAGAAAATTCAAACTAAGTTTTTGACTCATTTGTTTTGCGAAATCTCTGCACTTTGTGATGCTCATCCACTCCATCTCATCTATATCTATTCACAGGGTCAACTCTTAGTTTGCAAAGTCAGAAATGTCTGATCAGAGTGATAGTCAGAACAAGTCTGAAGAGCAAGTTAACCTAAGTGAGGGCACTAGTCCCTCTGGCAGTTATGATGAGGGTAGCAAAAGCACCCCAAGAAACTTGCCCAAGGTAGCAACAAGGTAGAGGAAGAAGAAAAACTTAGACTCTGAAGATGAAGATTATGTAGTTGTTGAGGAAGAGGTTACCTCAAAGAAGAAAGTGGCCAAGAAGGAATTTGGCACAACAGCTTCAACAAAGCCTGGTATGCACAAGAAGGCTCCTACAAAGAGAGTGCCCATGTCTAAGGCCAGAGCCTCAACTCTTGAACCCTCCAAATCATCTGTTGGAGAGGCTGCTGGTGAGGGCAAGAAAGGAAGGAAAGGGCCAAGAAAACTATGGCAAGAGTCGTTGGAAAGCCCTCAATGATGATTCAATCTAAATAGGAAGAAGAGGATGCTGCTCCAGCATCAAAGACTCAGAAGTTGATGGGGGTGCCATCAAGTCTGGGGCTGCTCCATCAAAGGCCAAGACTGCCCCCAAAGCCACTGCTCCAGCCACTAAGTCTGCACCCAAGAGATCCACCGTGAACATATCTGCTGTTGAGAAGAACAAGGCCCCAGTGCCTGAAATTGAAGAAGAAGAGGAAGATGGAGCCCAAGTGCTCAGAAAGTTAAAGCCCAAGATCCCTGATCACAATGATACACACACATCCAGTGGCTGAAAACAAGAAGATAAGGAAGGATGCAGGTCTCGGACTATGGAGACGGTCAGATCCAAATGCCTCAAGAAGGAGAACTTCTATATATTACAAGTTCCACACTAAGGAACAACATGACTTCTATGAGACTGTGCTCCTGGACAAGAAGCCCATTGTATGTGACATGAAGTGGGCTGACTGGAAGTACATCGACAACAATGAAGACCACTTCCCCGGAGTTCATGAGAGCTTCAGGGTGAATGGAGTTGATGCCTTTGTGGGTCAGAAGTTGACCAAATGGAATGATGAGCTAATTATGCAGTTTTATTCAACAGCTCACTTCTACCCAGATGGCAGGATTGTTTGGATGTATGAGGGTACAAGGTACCAGTCAACAGTTGCTGAGTGGGACAAGCTAATCAATGCCCCTGCAGAGCATGAGGATGGCACTGATGTGTATGCCAAGCCAAGGAAGGGACACAACTCCATGGCACATATGTACAAGGAGATTCCAGATGCAGCTTTGGAACATCACAAGTTTGGCTCTATCTATTTTATCTTGTCAGGTCTGCCTACTATCAATACTATCCTGAGGCACACTCTGTTGCCCAAGTCTGGTGATCACAGGATGATAAGAGGACACTCCATCAACTTGCTTCAGATGTTTGATGTGCCCCAAAAATTCAAAGTGATGAGTTTGATTGTTGAAACCATCAAGAGAACTGCAGCAGACCAAAAGGGATCATGTGGGTATGCTCCACACATTTAGATGCTCATCAACTCCAAGATGGGAAAAGGCATGTATCTCTTGGACAAAGAGCACCTTCCCTTGGGACCTGATCGTGAGGACAACACAGTTGTCATGGATGATGAAGATCCTACTTTAGTAGAGGCTCAAGAGAAGAGAGAGAAGGCAAAATCAGAGAAGGCGGCAAAGATGCCAAGTGCAGAAGATGCTTCACAAGTTTTTCTCAAGTCAAAACAAGATCAACTTGGATATCTTATTCAAGCCACTTTGAGGATTGAGAAAGGATTGGCCACCCTGACTCAGAATCAAGAGAGTCTTGAAAGGATCATTGAAACAAAATTTTACAATCTAGACTTGAAGGTCACACAGATGCAAACAGTTGTTGAGCAGCTCCAGGATAAAGCTGAAGAGAGGAAAGGGAAAGCTACCACTGAAGCTTTTCAAAGAGTGCCTAGGGCACAGAGATCTGCAGCAGTGCCAGTGACAGACACAGCTTCAGTTGCCCCTCCGGTTGCAACTCCACCAGCTCTAACAACCTCAACAGATGCATTTGTCCCAGGAGTCCTCTCCACACCACCTCCCGAAGATCAAGCTTAGAGAGCCGCATAGCACTATGCATTTTCAAGATTTTTGGTAACTTGTTGCCAAATGGGGAGAAAGTGTCTAGATCATAGGCTGAGAGAGAGAGAGAGCGCTTTGCTTCTTTTTGCTATCTATTTTGCTACTTGTTTGCTACTTATTTGTTTGCTTGCTTGGATGATACTCTATGTGTGTGTGAGATACTTGTATGGTCATGTGTTTGATCATATTATACGTTAATGCTTGTGCTTGAATGATGCTACTATCTATCTCTCATGTATGATCATTCACTTTGTCTTGGTGATGAGTGTATATTTCATATTCTATCATTCTGAGCGCTCCACCAAGATGTATGTGACATGGAAGAGTAACCCATGATCCTAATCGATTGTGCATTTGCATTCAACAGCAATTTTTAAATAATGCACAAATTTAGAGGGAGCTCTTGCTTATCACATACTTCTCAAAGCAACGATATATTTCACTCTTATTATCATTTGTCGAAACTTTGATCTATATGTTATTATCAATTACCAAAAAGGGAGTAGATTGAAAGTGCAACTAGTCCCTGGGTGGTTTTGGTAATTATTAACAACATATAGCTCATTCAACTAATTTCCATTTAAGATAATCTTTTCAGAAATTTCAATGATTGGCATGGCATAGACTAGAGATGTGGACCCCCCAAAATGCCGAGGACATACATTAGCTCAAGCTCAAGACTTTACATTTTCATTTTAGTGATCCAAGATCACATTGAGTCCATAGGAAAAGCTAATACTATTAAAATAGGATGAGGTGTTGATTAATGGCTTGCTTGCTCAAAATACTTAGTGATATGCTCCAAAAGTCCTCAACCACTTTATCATATCCCCACATGTCACAAACCAAAAGTCAAACTCGGCCCCACCGATTTGATCTATCTGGCGCCACTGAGTTCATTTGACATAGCCATAGCTAGAAACCCTAATCAGTTTGGTCCCACCAATAGGGATCTCGGTCTCACCGAGATGAGATTGCAAACTCTCTGTTTCCCTTCGTAACGTTTTGGTCTAACCGAGATGAGCGATCGGTCCCACCGAGTGCGCAATGCAAACTCTCTATTTTCTTTTTGTAATGTTTCGGTCTCACCAAAATAAGCGACCGGTCCCACCGAGTTTGCCTAACCAACTCTCTATTTGCCTATTACAGAAATCGGTCTCACCGAGTTCATGTGATCGGTCTCACCGAGATTACGTTATGCCCTAACCCTAATGAAATCGGTCCCATCGAGTTGACATGTCGGTCCCACCGAAAAGCCTAACGTTCACATTTTAAACTAAATCAGTCTGACCGAGTTTCAGTATTTGGTCCCACCTAGTTTGGTAAATTATGTGTAACAGTTAGATTTTGTGTGGAGGCTATATATACCCCTCCACCTATCCTCCAGTCATGGAGAGAGCCATCAGAACGTGCCTACACTTCCAACATTCATTTTCTGAGAGAGAACCACCTATTCATGTGTTGAGACCAAGATATTCCAATCCAACCACAAGAATCTTGATTTCTAGCCTTCCCCAAGTTGCTTTCCACTCGAATCATCTTTCCACCATATCCAAATCTATGATAGAGAGTTGAGTGTTGGGGAGACTATCATTTGAAGCACAAGAGCAATGAGTTCATCACCAACACACCATCTATTACCTTTTGGAGAGTGATGTCTCCTAAATTGGTTAGGTGTCACTTGGGAGCCTCCGTCAAGATTGTGGAGTTGAACCAAGGAGTTTGTACGGGCAAGGAGATCGCCTACTTCGTGAAGATCTACCCAAGTGAGGCAAGTCCTTCATGGGCGATGGCCATGGTGGGACAGACAAGGTTGCTTCTTCGTGGATCCTTTGTGGGTGGAGCCCTCCATGGACTCGCGCAGCCGTTACTCTTTGTGGGTTGAAGTTTCCATCAACATGGATGTACGATAGCACCACCTATCGAAACCACGCCAAAAATCTCTGTGTCTACATTGTGTTTGCTCCCTCCAAACTCCTCCTCTTTACCTTCATATGCAATGATTTATATTCTGCTGCTATACTCTTAGAATTGCATGCGTGGGTTGATTGCTTGACTTGTGATAAGTTGCTAAAATCTACCAAGACTTAAAATTGGGAAAATTCTAGATTTTTATTTGGTCAAGTAGTCTAATCACCCCTTCTCTAGACATACTTTTGATCCTACAGTAAGTTACCATCCCTATGGCGCGTAAACTACCATGTTGTTTACATAGGAATTACTGGGTCATATTTTAATATTTTTTTCTTGTGAAGGTTACCATGATGTCTGTATGCAAGTTTTATCTGAAGTGTGTAGAATACCAGGCTATTTACATAGAAGTCACTGAGAACTACCTCTCCAACTAGATGTACCACGGTCTTTGGATTTGGCAAGAATCACCGACACCACTACCTCTCCAACAGCATTTCCTGCGGAGGCCTTAGTGACCCGTCATAAAAATTGTTCTCACTATTGTTGAAGTGTTTGCAGGGTACATCAATTTTGCGAGGAACCTAGAAAAAACCCTAGCAAAAAAAAGCTCATTAACCCTAGTATTGTGTTAGAGCTTCTCTAGCAAACCCCTTATATCGTGGATCTTTATAGTGCATTTAAAGTTCGTGAAAAACGTATTTTACATGATGGCACGGGCTGCGGCCGAATAGACTCCACAAAGTGGGACATTTTGTTTTACAGTTCAGCTTTGAATATTCTGTTTTATAGTTTCGCTTTGTAGAGTCTGTTCGGCCGCAACCCGCACCAGCCTGCAAACCAAATAAAAAATCAAATTAGACAATTTGACCGCAATACCGATGAATGACTTCAAATTCAAACAATTAGGCATAGTTTGCACGAAAATTAAGCATAGTTTTCAATCATGACACAAAAGTACCTCATGCAAAAGCCACCACCATCTCCATCACCATCTTCATCATCGTCATTGCTCTTCACCACCACACGACAGGGGGTACCATGCTACCATGCTACCCCTGTCACAATATTAATTGAAATGTTAAGAGCATCTCCAACAGCGCGGCATGCTAAAACAGCGTTTGCAGCGCGCTGTTCGTGAGCTTTTGCGCGGCGAGGAGCGCTTGCTCCAGCGGTCGCTGTAAAGTTTAGCATGCGCGAGCCGCTTCAGTAGACACTGCAAAAAAAATTGCGCTATGCATCCAAAACAAATAAAAAAACATAGGCATAGATAAAAAAAGTGATACATAGATAGTTCATCTAGCATAGATAGGTAAAAAAAGACACTAGTCCGAGGTAAAAGCTACGGTGCAACTAGAAACTACTCCGAGTCGTCGTCGCCCTCCTCCTCGCTTGTGTAGTCCAACGTATCAAGCCACACATCTTCCCACCGCTCATCATTGCTAGAGAAGAATGATAGAGCTCCCAAATCGCACTGCAATATTGCCAGTGCCTTCTGACTACGCCTGTCCGCCTGCTCCGCGCTCCGTCTTGCCCTCCTCTCCGCCCAAAAGGCGTTCTCGTTGGCGACGTCCTCCGAGTGGCACTAGCATCACTCTTCCATGGCTCGCTCGTCCGCCTCGGCGATGAGGAGGCGGCGCTGCTGCCGACGGTGTCCCTGATGGTCGTCGTGAGTTATTAGCTGCGGCAGAGGGGTGACATCCTGCGCCTGCTCGCACGTCCAGACGTCCTAGAAGTTCATCTGTGGGCGAGGCCACCCGAGGCGCCACGCCGCCGCGTCGTACTCGCGGGCGGCCTCGTGCATGGTCTCGAACGTGCCGAGGCCAAGGCAGACGTCATCAGACCAATCTCAGCGTTGAAGGCACCGAAGAGGTGCTGGCGGACTCTGCGGTAGCCCGATGATCCCCGGCGGCGCGGCGGCATGGTGGCGCGGTGGTGACGTGTCGGCGGCGAGGCAAGGAAGCTGCAGAGGAAGCGGGGAGAGAGTGCGTGGCGATGTGGATAGCGATGGGAGGCCGCGTGGCGGGCGCGCCGAAAGCGGCACGCCAAATCTAGCGCGCGGCCGTCCACTTTTTTCCGCGCGCGCGCAATCGTTTCCCGCGTGCCTAAGTTTCCCGCCTCTACTGGAGCGCGCGACACCGTTCCGTGCGCGCGGTTTTTGCAGGCGTTGTTGGAGATGCTCTAATTGTCGAACATGTTATGTTTAGAGATAGAGATGAATGACTCGCTCCACCCTATCTGCTTGTCACACGTGCATAATCGCTCAATCACGCCGTCGTTTTAAATATATCTCTATTCCCTTCTAGCATGGTATCAGTCGCAAGTTTCTAGACCTAGCCGCCGCACGCTTCCGCAACGCGCCGCTGCTAGGGAGATCGATCTCCATGATCTCTGTCGGGGGCCGTGCGACCCGTAGTAGGGTTTGTCTGCCAATCTATGATCGGTTGCCCTGGTGAGTTTTTCCGATCTCTTGATCAGTTTTCTCTCTGCCATTGCACCGCCCCTTCAGGCCGTAGCGCTGCGGTATGCGGTCCATGCAGCCGCCCGAAGATCTTCCCGCCATTGCCCCGACCCGGCTGCTGCCGCTGTGTCGCCCCTTCGGGCCGTAGCGCCGCGGCTCACGGTCCACTCCACTGTCCCCGCGCGTCGACTACCCGTGATATGCATCGCGCCGAACACCACCATCCACGTTTGTCTTCGTCACGCTGTCGGTTTCTTCCACGCCTACTTCTAGCATCGCCGCCACATTCCTAACCCAGCCGCCGCCACTTGCTCACCCGAGCCACGCCGCCCGTCCACCCCCTTCATCTTCGTCCAGCACTAGCTCATCGCCAGCGTCATCATCATCTTCCCCGACCACCGTTGGCGACATCGGCCCCGCGTCGATTGGCGTCGCAACCATCATCGAGTCCTTCTCTGCTGGCCCTCCGACTCCTCCGACATGGCGTACAGCTTGTGTAGGTCCCCGTCTACGCATGCCCGATGCTGGCAACGCCGACGCGCGCCTTTGTCCCCGATGTGTTCCTAGGCCTGGCATGCCTGGAGCGGCGCATCGTCAACACCGACTTCGTTCGTCTACCATGCCCGGTGCTGGTAACACCAACGCATGTCTTCATCCACGACGTGTCCTCGGGTTTGGAAAACCCGGCGCGACGGCTCGTCAACAACGTCTTCTTTCCGACGCACCCCTACTCACCACTGCACTTATGACTAACTCGGCGCCTCCTTCCGCCCGCGGCTCCACGGCGATATCCTTGATACCAACTACCCCGACTGGACATTGACCACGACATTCTCCGCACGACTACAACACCCACGCTCTCGGTTACCTCGACAGCGGCACAAAGGGTTGTCATCTTGCTTGAGCAACTCGTCCACGATGCTCCCACTGCGACTACGGGGAAATGTCAGTCCGTCGGCTGCTATTCTATCCAGTCTGACCATTCACGACGCTCCTATTGTTTGCAATGCTACCGCTACGACCGCGGGGGGACGTTAGCGATATATTTGATTACATGTATTTGGTAGTCTAGGATTTGTAATCCGTCTCCTACCTTACCTCTTGGAGAGGCTTCTTGCCCTCCAAGTCTGTACTCCTATATATACTTGCCCGTGAGGCTCAATACAATATCGATCATATTGCGCCAATCTTCTCTGTATTCCCGTCTGACAACACTAGAGTTTGGTATGTGGGGATACTGCAGCCAGGGTGTTTGTTAGAATGCCAACGCAAGGCAACCTTTTCCACATCGTTTCAAAAGCAACAGTGTTAGGTTAGATGCAAAATATTAACGAAATGATCTTACTCAAGGAGAATATATTTATCCTAGTTCATGAAAAAGTACATGATATAATGTCAGTCCAGGAAAAAGTACATGCTAGAATGTAGCCAGGTAGCGTTTTCTGTCTGTCAGCCGAGCGATGCCTGCGAGGTGAACTTGAGCATAAGTAAACTGAAATTTTACGTAGTTTTGCCTGCATAGCAAATTCTACATTAACCAAGTTCAGCCTGGCCGCAGATATCTGTTCACCTTTGTTCTTTCGTCTCCCTATGAATGATCTGTGAACCAATATGAGTCAGTGATGGTTGCCTTGTTATTTTGGGTGTGAGCATCTACTGCCTGGCAAGCTGGTCACCATCTCCGTTCGAACCGTGAGGCACTGACAGTGTTGTTTGGCTCTCTATCAATTCAGTTCCCTCTCCATCGCTGTTTTGATCGCCTTGTTCATCCATGTTCTCATTCTCTTGCCCATGTCCGCATCCGTTCTGGTCATCTCCTTTGTCCCCTGCATTCTGTCGATGCTTTTTGTAGCGGTTCATCAGCATGGCCACAAGAAGGGAACCGGTTGTCACAATTCCAGTTATGAGGAATAAACCCCCACAACTTTCGAAACTGATAGCACCTAAAGCATCAGGTGCGCCGTTATTTTGATGGTTGTTCTGATCTATCCATTTACTTCCAAATTGAATGATAGTATCTCCTCCTGTTATGTTGAGTATTGCCGTCAACATGTCAGCACGTTGCGTAGAATTCTTGGGAAGTGCCTAATCAACAAAGAGATCATTGTTATTAGCTGCACGTCGTAACAAAAAAATGTTCCACCAACAATATCTGACTAGAATAAATCAAAGCCTGTAAAACAGAGCCCCCCCCCCTCCTCTAAAATGATAGTATCTCTACTCCTAATGGACGAATTGGTTGAATAGTCCCCCCACTTTCAACCGGTTTATTTTCAACCGGTTTTTCTTCGTCCCACCTCCCACCATCCCCTCCCACCGGTTTTTCTCTTTTCTCGTCTGACCGGCAATACCCAACGTATTTATGGTAATCAATCATAATTAATCCACGTATAGTAATAAATCAATCCAGGTATGGTAAGGTCATAACTCAGGAAATTTTGAATATGGTAATTATATGGTAATAAATGTAAATTACCCCAAAGGCTATCAATCCAGGTATGGTAAGGCCATAACTCGGGAAATATCGAATATGGTAATAAATTTAAATTACCACCGGGTATGGTAAGGCTATCCACGTATAGTAATAAATCATATAGTAATAAATCATAATTAATCCACGTATAGTAACAAATCAATCCAGGTATGGTAAGGTCATAACTCAGGAAATTTTGAATATGGTAATTATATGGTAATAAATTTAAATTACCCCAAAAGCTATCAATCCAGGTATGGTAAGGCCATAAATTGGGAAATATCGAATATGGTCATAAATTTAAATTACCCCAAAGGCTATCAATCCAGGTATGGTAAGGCCATAACTCGGGAAATATCGAATATGGTAATAAATTTAAATTACCACCAGGTATGGTAAGGTTATCCACGTATAGTAATAAATCATATAGTAATAAATCATAATTAATCCACATATAGTAATAAATCAATCCAGGTATGGTAAGGTCATAACTCAGGAAATTTTGAATATGGTAATTATATGGTAATAAATGTAAATTACCCCAAAGGCTATCAATCCAGGTATGGTAAGGCCATAACTCGGGAAATATCGAATATGGTAATAAATTTAAATTACCACCAGGTATGATAAGGCTATCGATCCAGGTATGGCACGCCCTCACCTGATCACCTATCACAATATCCAGCCCCACGCACGCACCAAAGAACCCACCCGGCACCAAACGCTGCTCCTCTCGATCCCCTCGAGTAAACGCTGCCACCGTCGTGCGATCTTCCTGACACAGACGCCGTCGCCGCCTCCTTCCCACCTACGGCGTCCCCCACGTCCATGGTGACGGCGCTCGCGTCCTACACTGACCCTCCGCCTCATATAGGTAGGTCGTTGATGGAGTGGGATGTGCCGCTGCGGTTTGGGGAGGCGCAATCACGATCTGGTTGGGATATCAGTGTGGACTCGTTCTCTATGATGAAGGATGGCGCTGCCTCCCTGGCAAATGGGATCGGAGGAAGGGGCTCTACGTCGTGAATGTCGGCGAGGCAGCGGCCGAAGGCGAGCCCGACAGTGAGCACGGGTGTTCGTCCCATGAAATAAGCGGCCACGGAGGGCGGATCTGAGGCCACCCCAATCGCCGGTGGCCCTTCCTCCCATCGCTCATCGCCTCCATTCTCTCTCTCCTCTAAATCTTTGTCGCTCCTGCCTGATTCTGGCCGACGCCATCCGGCTCTCACATCGACCACCACCAGCACGACTGCGGACGAGGCGCAACCGCAGGCGCCGTCGCCGCCATCCTCCTCCACCATCCTTCCCAGCCGTCGTCGGGGGCACCCGCCATCTGCGCTCTAGCCCACCCGCTCCCTCCTATCCCCTCCCCCTGCCTGCCAGCCCTGTGATCCATCGCACAGATGGCAGGTACTACAGCGACCTCCTCCCCAGCGGATCCGGCCTCCTCCGATGGAGATCCATCCTGGGCACCGCCTTATTATCATGCATGCACGTCTATATCAACGTCTCATTCCACCTCACCTGAACCTTTACCTTCCCACCTCTGCTTCAGATCCACATCACTTTGCAAGGTATGTGCTTGATTGTTTCGAACTGGATCGATGGATTATGCAAGGTACTTTGGGTGTCGTCATTGACGGCAATTGTCACGCCATGCTACCATCGGAGGGGTCCCTCATCGATGATTAGGGTCTTCCGAACTGCACGAGCTCCATTGAGAAGGATGTTTTTAACTCTGGTTTTGCCTACATGCTTTCTTTGCCTATATCTACTTAGCTAATGTCTTCTTATAGATAGTAGCTGCTGAAGTGGTGATCAAAGTTGTTCACTATAAGGAAACAACCATGATAACAAAAGTGTATATTCCCTGACCTTTGACCTGAAGTACTTTTTCATTAGAAATTTGCAACAGCCAGGCATTGAAATTAGCAACAGCTTCGTACGTACTGAACTAATTTGCAGCAACACGTACTGAACTAAGTTAGGTTATGCTCATCGTTCCAACATGCTTAGTGATAACCACCTAGCAAGTTGATCAAACATGAAAAAATTGAAGTGCTACTGCTAATCGTACTATTCTGAATGTGAAAATCTATTTAATTGGCTCTTCTCTAATTGTACACTTGCATAAATCTCAGATCTTGCAAATTACAGTATAACCATAAAAGTCATGCTTTGACTCCTATAGGGCCTTTTGCACTTTAATATGACTAATAATTTGCCTTAATATCACAGATTGTATTACTACCTTTCCAAGTGAATGACATTCAAGAAGGTCATTAAATAAAACCAAGAAATCCTTCTGGTACTGAAGTGTAGGAAAGTTGAGACTATAAAACCAAAAGGTTATATTTACGTTTATTAGAGAAGGTTCTTTACTTTTTATAGGAAAACACAAAATGTTGCGATGTAGAGTCTAGGTGGTGGGCCTCCTTGATCCACTTGGTGGATGAGGGCGACTCCGGTCCTGGCACCCATAGTGCCAGTGATCCAAAAATCATAGGGCCTGGATATAGCTCTAGCAGACGTATGCGGCTTGCGCATCGAGCTTGGTCGTCTCGAGCATGGAGATAGGCGAGTTGTAGACCAAGAGCTAGTACAGAGATAGGCGAGTTGTAGACAAGAGCTGGTGGGCAGCAAGAAACGCATGCACACCAAAGAACAAATCTGAGTCACATGCCTACTTCTATTGGTTTCTACAAAGAGCGGCTAACTTAGATCTTAGACCAGTCGGTCACTGTCGAGGTCGCCAAGGTGATCTTACAGCACCGCCGTGGGGATTTCTCATGATTTTATATAGGCAAGCCGCAAGCGGTGGTGGTGATTGGCTGGGTGGTGTCGCTGCCTTGGAAAGAGACGAAGTGATGGTAAAAGTAAGCAGGATCCGATGATTCTTCCGTGGGGATAGCCAAAGTCAAGATGTCGACTACAGACTCGTCGCAGACTTGCAGTGAACCTGGATGCGGCGAGCCTGATTTGTGGATCGATGGCGGGTCTTGACTTTGTTAGGCCGGGATTGGATGGTTGCGGAGGGTGGTGTGCTTGGTTGCGTTCCCATGGAAGAATGTGGCCTCCTCGTGGATCTGGTCATGCCCATCCTAGAGAACATTGTGTCCCTAGCTCCCTCGAGGAGCAAGGACAGTGCAAGCGGCAGCAGGGGGTAGGGTAGATGTAGGGAGGGATGTTGGCGGCTGCTCGAGGTCATCATGATGAAACCCTTGACGTCCCATCTTTATCAATGGAAGTGGAAGAGCACGAAGTCGAGATTGGATAGGAGTTTGAGTTCTTTTTGGCACCGATCGGTTCCCCCCTTAAGAGATGTATTTTTTTGCGTGCGAGCAAACAGTGGGTTGATTCTAAAAGGGATAGGCACTTTTCAACAGAAGTGCATGACGGACCAAAAATATGACCTCATTTTATTCGTTTGATAGATATCGTATTATTCGTTGTTGTTCGTTCGGTGAAATTTCCTAATATTTGATTGTTGTATTTCTAATTAGAGCACCCCATAATCACCCAATATGAGAGGATGATAAATGAAAGATACTGATTATAAATTTTGAAGAGCCCGTGGCAACGCACGGGCGTTATACTAGTAATATTTGATGATCAATAAGATGGTGTTATTGTTTAAATAGTAAAAAGATGCAGTAAAGGGTTTCAGGCCTAGTTTGTGATCCTTGTGTAGTGTTATTATATATTTATTTTTAAAGTTGTTGTGGAAAGATAGTTGAAAGTCTATTGCTCTGTTTGGTAAATAAAATTAGAGTTAGATGAAGATCTCATATGTTCTCAAATTGATGGTTGACCTCCCACACGAGATCTCATATGTTCTTAAATGCAATAAGATAGCCAAACAACCAGGTATCTAAAAGTAAACCAACAAAGAGAGACTATTTCTCACAATCCACCGAATTCCAGACTTAGTCTCAGTATGATAATCGCAAATATCAGGTCATGTTAAAGTTTCTGATAGTAAATGTATGGACTATGTTGTTATGTGATGGTTCTTCCAAGCCACCTGTCACTGAAGCAGTTGCATAAATTCATTTTCCTAATTGCATCATTACTGGAAGATACATTTATTTATTTTCACTATTAGATAGCCTTACTACCCATTTATCTTTGATTTTTGTAACAAATATTTATATGTCTTATGTTTGAATTTTTGAACTACAATCTTGTGGTGACATGGTAAGCAGAATTGAAATAAACACATAAGCACATCATTTGCATAAATCACTAGCCAACTATTGGAGATAGTAGTGGTGAGGGCGGCTAAATGGCTCCCGAGCTCATCTGCTCCTGCGCATGAACAGTAAAATCCAAAGAAATACTAGAAAAATCCAAAAAAATATTGCATCGAAGATGTGTTAATGTGTGAGGTTTGTGCCAAATTTCAGCTCATTTGGACATCGGAGCTGCCCTCACGCACTAAAATATCTTCCATGCAAAAACATCGAATTTTTTTGAATTATTTTAGTATTTATTTCGATTTTACTGTTCCCGAGATCAGATGAGCTCGGGGAGCCAAAATGGATATTCGATAGCAGTGAGTGTACTTAAACTTACAAATGCAAAACCTGCGCTCTTGTAAATAGGCCCCACCATTGCATAACCTTGGCTGTACTTTGCAAGAAACAATTTGATGTATGGGACTTCAAGTACAAGCGCAGCAATGCTTCCATTTGATAGAGCACTATAGAAATCATCAGGTGTAGCATAGCCCCTGATCTTTGATGCATCAAAACCAATACCCATCAGTAGACCCTCTATATAGGAACCTTGGTGGAACCCTACATATTTGCCATTCTTTTGGAGTTCGTGCACATCAATCACTGTTGGTGAAACCTGTTGTGTAGAAAGCATTGATGCAAAGCTTGCTGTATAACTCGCTGCAAGTACCAGAGCAACAATCTTCCATAAACGCATAACAATTTTAGCTCCAAAGCTTTCCAACTCCTCCTCTGCAAAAATAACAAGCACGACTTGATTAAGACGCCAAAGAAATTTCAAAGCTGGAATACTGCAATGCACGCCATTTCAGAATTTGCTAAAAGTATATGTAATTTCTTTAAATGAAAGTCATACCATTAGTTTTTAACTCATACAGCTAGGACCAGTTAATTTCCTCCCTCTGATTCTTTAAGCACTATTAGTTAGATGTAGTTAGATAGATCTAGGTTATTTTTTTGTTGAATTTTCTAAGATAAATTTATTTACAATAGAGACCTAGAGATTTGTAATCAGATGAGCGTAATGATCTTTCTTGAAGGATATTTTGTTGATTCTTCTTATTTTGATATAGTGCAAAATATGCTTTATCTATGGTACTAAAAATACTTGTCCGAATTCGATCATACAAAGATATAAGAAACTGTAATGTTTACTCAACTCCCTTCAAAAATGGATAATATTGTAATCGCCAGTTGATTGAGTGAAAAGGGACCACGAGCATGTTCATCGCCATTTAGATACTCCAACAGCCAGACAACAACTCCTGTGTACATAAAGAATAAGATGCTGGCAAACCACATTGTAGTGCTCAGTGGTTTCAAAAAAAGCCACAAATCCTTCAGCATGTAATCCTTGACCGGAACAATCATCCCTACTCCGGATTCTGTGTATGGCACAGTGAAGTCGACATACAATGACCTGTTGTATCTTACGGTAGTATCTGCAACCGCTACGTCGTATTCCTACAATGGCATTAGTCAGCTTTATATATTTAATAAAAAAAATAATATCTACATTTTAAGTTTTTCCCTAATTTTTTTAAAGATTGATTGAACAATATAAGCTCAATTTTTCAACAAAGAGAAACATTTTAAACAAGCAATATACTTTGATTTCCTTTGAAGAGAAAAAAGAATAGAGTGAGCCTTTCTGATTAGCATCCATTTATGTATAAGATGGAATAATTGCAGCCTGAAAGCATAACAAACACTGGATGGAAATGTGGAACACAATTAATCCATGGTAAAATGTTCGAGCTACTAGAGTTTTTTTTATTAACAGTGAGAAATTTCCTTTTAATAAAGTATTTCTTACTTGAAGATAGACTTGGTAAACAAAATCATTGTAGGTCCCCGTAACTGAAGTATCAGTTGTGCCAGATTCTAGGTAGTCATAAGAAAATGAAAGATTCTTTCCTGCCTCCTCAAATATGTCAATTGAAAGGCCACTTATTGTTATTTTATTTGTGATAGGATCTTTGTATGTCTTTATAAACTCCGGATATTCGCTTGAGTGCAGACCGACTCTAAGCTTCTTAACAACTATAGGAATTTTCGAGCCCATTGGTATTTTGGTTGAGTCTCTTGGCCAGATTACAGGATTTAGATCAATCATTGAGGCCGGTCCTGCTTTTTTGAAGTCATCTCGCTTTAACTGCCGTGAAAGTCCACTTTTCGCATTCCAAAACCCCATTTCTCTCCAACCTCTCCCAAGCACATTTATTATTTGGAACATGGAAACTTGGAGGCATCGTCTGTTTGTAATGTCAAGTTCACCACTTAAACCATTGAACTTGTTTTGTACAATTGCTGCTAAGAGTTCAGGACCGTTGGTGGAAATAACTATGGATTCCAAGCATGTGGAGTTTTTAGTGGACCATGGTTGCTTATCTCTAGCATTGGATACCCCAACCTTTTCCGCTGCGTTTGCGAATAACCATCTCATATCATAGCCCCATAGTACAACAATGCTTAGTTTATTAAAGGGTGATTCACCTGGATTATCATGTTGGTACATTCTGTTCCACGTTATGGATAGGTTATCAAGTTCTTGTGATCTGGGCACATGATACCTTACTCCCAGCACACCACTCATTGCCTCATTGACACTTGGACTCAATGAGTCGATGATGTTCCCCACTCCATTTGTGGTGATCCACACAAATCCCTTGTTCATCATCTCTACCTCTTTTGCCTTCGTAAAAAGAAGGGAAGTCATAGTGGATGATATGTGAACAATAAACACCCTTGTTTGCATTGCCATAAACCCATTGAGTTCTTGCACAATGGTCACATGTGTTGCTGCTGAAGGGATGACAGTGCTATACGCAACGCGGACATCAATTTCTTGAAGTGCATCAATGAGATATGGTAGAATGCCTCTCCCATAGTCAGTGTCATCATATACTGCTACCACTTCTCTCCATCCATAGGCTTGTACAAGTGAGTCAATGCTATTCACCTGAGCAGAGTCATCCGGTGTTTCTCGTGCAATATATGGCATTCTATCAGAAGTGAGAGAGGGGCTTGTTGTTGTGAATGATACTATGGGGACTTCGGTTAAATTTCCAAGACTGGATATGAACATAGCTTCTGATGATTTCTGGGGACCAATGATGGCTTGCACTTGGTATTTCTCCAGTAACTCGATAGCTTTCAGAAGGGCACACGAAAGAAAACGATCGTCAGATAATATCTGTTGAATAATTTGTAGTACTCAACATCACAATTGGTTCTTTCAAATATTGGAAAAAGGTTAAGAAAAACTTATTTTTGGACTTTCTTGTTATATTCATTCATACTCTAATTTACATTCTTGCATCTATGCTTCCTCATAATAAATAGCCAAGTGATGCTACGAGAAGCTAATATTTGATAAAAACACATGTGCAAGGAAATACAATATTTAACCTCTTATTTGGGAACATACTTACACATGTGCAAGGACACACGACTAGAAATATTAATCCACCCACTAAGAAAAGCTTGAGCTGAGTTTCTGTGGTATTCTAACTCTTAGCAAACTTTGAAGGAATATCATGAGTACAATTTACTTGTTCTGATTCAAAATGCACATCATTATTTGTTTTGTGAAAATGCAAAGCTTGTGCCTCGATAAATTAATAAAGAACTTGAGTCTATTATTATGTATCATTTGACAGCTCGTTCTAGCTTCTTGTGGATGTTGGGTACCATGCATGTTTACTGTCTGCTTTTGAACTTTGACTGTAAATTTCCAATTACAAAATACAATCACAAGAAATCATTATAATATAAATTTGAATTCCAATTACGCCGAGTTTATATAACATAGCCCACATATTATTGGATTATTTTTTGTCAGTGTGTGTAATTGGACACCCTTAGCTTTCTGTGGCAGAAAATGAAATACTCACCGCTCCTTTCATGGGAAAAGAGGCTTGGGAGGCTATCTCTCGGATGACACATAATAATACACTTGTACATGATAGAGTTCTGAGCTTTGCCAGATATTTTGTGGGAGGTAATCAAAGATGGCATTTTGTGACAAGGTGTACTAGAAATTGAAGTGGCATTTTCTTCTTGAAGCCCTCGGGACGAAAGGATTTTCACCTCTTTGGTGCAAGTGGTTGGAAATTTTCATATCCGCTGGAAGTTTTGGTATCAAAGTTAACAATAATTTAGAGATAAAATTCCAAATAAAGAAAGGCCTCCGTCCGGGAGGATCCTTTCTCCGTGTATGATCCAAGTTAGAGGATCTTATGAATAGGATAGTGCTTCATCAAGTGATTGACAAATAGTTTATTTTACAGTATATATGCGAACGATACCATAGTATTCATGAATCATGACACTAGAAAAACAGAGAAAACCTGCATTGCTTGGCACATTCGAGCGTTTGTCTAGTTTTAAAACATATTTTTCATTAAAGTGAGATCTTCTGCTTTGGCGAGGCACATGAAACAGTTGATCAACACTAGCATGTTTGGAAGTGTCTCAGAATTCCATATCCATGTGAATTGGCGGGAAATAGAGGAGCAACTCGAGAAACAACTAAAGGAGTGTGTAGGCTAGTTCTGATGAATTTGGTTCTTAGCAGTTGGCCGGCATTTTTCTTCCACGTCCACGTCCCTAAAGGAGCAATTTGGTTCTTAGCTAGAAAAAAAAGGAGGTCTCGTCAAATGGAGTCTGTTATGTAGGTCCAAAGATAAAGGGGCACCCTACATCCAAGACCTTGCAACAAAACAGATCAGTCTTGGCAAAATGGTTGTTTAAATTAATCAGTGAGGATGGTATGTGTGACATGAAACTAACTTTTGTGGGAAAAACTTCCGATATTTGGGTTGAGTTCAAAGATTGATCAAGTGAGATTCTAATAGGATATTTGGCTTTGACACACTTCACTCAACTTAAAATATCGAAAACAACTTTTAATTGTGAACAGAGGGATGTAGGTTTCATCTTCACGAAAACTTCCCAAACGAGAAATAGACTGGACTAACCAAGCACTCCCTCCGTCTGAAAATACTTGTCGAAGAAATGGATGTATCTAGACGTATTCATCCATTCCTTCGACAAGTATTTTCGGATGAAAGCAGTAACAAACTCGAGGACATTTTTTTTGGAACTGTATATTTAGGAAGAACTGTAGCAAACAAAGTCTTCTGAGTTTCCTGAATCGTGACAGACACGCGTACCTGCTGATGCAGCCTGGACATCGCCCATGGAGTCCCTAATATGGAGAACAAGCTTCGTGCTGTAGTTCCGGTGGACGGCGTAGAAATCTTGGACGGCCAGCAGAACGCTGGTCCGCGCCACTTTGCCCACCGGCGATCCCAGGTCGAGGATCACCCCGACGTGGAATCCATCTTCTTCGCCCGTGGCGTTTCGTGCTACGGCAGCGAAATCGATGAGGAGTAGCAGGAAGAGGATGGCTGCGCGTGCTTTCTCCATTACACTTTTCTTGTGCTGAGATGCTCATCGTGCCCATATATATATGACTATTTGCTACTGCTTCTCAAGGATGATCATAGAAGTTGCGGGGTAGATTCTCTGGTTTGTGACAGGTTAGTAGTTTATATTTCCTCATTGGATTTTGGCGTTCGTTTTATCTGCAGGCTGCAGCCAAGGTGCGTGGAACTTTAACCGGAATTGCCTCTTGAGTAAATGAATTCTTGCATGCATGAGACGACAAGAGGAAACAAGATTCAGGACTGTTGAATATATTTATGCTTGTAATATTGTGTCATGGGGATTCCAGACTGGCCAATAGAGAGCGGATGGAGGCGCTGGCGTCTGGCGACTGCTCGGGCGGCGCCCCTGGCGACGCGGGCGATGCGGCTGCCCTGCCGCCGCCCCGCCCCCCGTCCCCTCCCTCGAGCTCCGCCCCCTCGCCGGCGTCCGCCGCCCCTGTCCCTCCGCCGACCCCCTCCCCCCTGGATTGTGTGGGCTGACGTCACCGCTGGCCGCCCCGTTGTGTGCCGGGACCATGTCCCTCCCAAGGCACCGCCGCGGCTGCTGCCCGACCACGCCGGTGGCCCTACTCCCAGGGGTGGGAGTTTGGCCGCCCGTGGGTCGGGCCGGCGCCGGCGTCTCCCTCCTGCCGCCTCTCCGGCGCAGGGGATGCAAGGTCTGGCCTTGGGTTCCGGGATGCCTTCCCGGCGGCGCCGCGCTGGCAGCTGGGGTGTTGCCGGCCGCGCGGATCGTGGCCCTGCTCGCGCCTCCTGGAAACCCTCGACTCCGGCCATGCCTTCCTCTGCTCTGGCCTGTCCAGCTCCGGCGAGCCCGCCCGAGCTCGCCCCGGTCCTCTCCCGACGTGCTCCCTTTCGGCCCTTCTTCCCATCGCGCGGTTCCTCCGGGCCCCTCCCTCCGGGTCGCATCCCCGCCCCGCCTTCCCCTCGCCGTCCCTGTACGCCACCGCCGGCGGCCACCGTGGCGGCGCTCGGGGAAACCCTAGCTCCCCGCTTGGCCACTCCGGGGCGCTCATACCGGGCCGCGGTGCTCTTGGGCCGGCCTATGGGCCTGGCTGCTGGCCCCCTCCCCAGGGTGGTGGACACAACTACGGCCCAAGGGATGCGGGCCTCTGCGGCTGGGGTGGGCCGGTTCCGCCCCGCACAGCCCAGGTTCGCCCTCTGGCGGCCTCGGGCCCAAGCAGGCGGTCGATATGGCCCCCTGTAGGGTTCCCTCGTCCCCCGCTTCCCCCCACCCGCGCCGCCAGTTCCAGCCGCCCCGCCCCGATCCCTACTCGCCGGTGCCGCCATCCTCCCCACGCCCCCTCTCTCCCCACGCTGTCCATGTCTCGGGAATGGGGGGACGATGCGGGGCGCCCCAAGCGCCGGGCCGACGAGCACCGTGACCCGCCCCGCCCCTCCCCTGATGGCCACCGGCGTGATGCCGACCTGCGGCAGCAGCTCTCCTCTCGGCCGGCTCGACACTCCCCGACGCGCGATGACCGCCGCTCGCGCTCCCCGGCACGCCGCTCCTCTCCTCGGGCGGCGTCGCGGGACCATGGTAGGTCACCGGCCAATGAGTCAAGGCCGTCCTCGCGGCGGCGGTCCCCCTCGCCTGCCCGTCGCCGGGACAGGTCCCCCTCCCCGCCCCGCCCGCTGCCCGTCGCCAACCCCAACAGCGCCCCGGCCACCCGTCGCTACCAGCCTCCCCACTCCCAGGCTGCGTTCCCGCCGTCTAACGGCGGTAATGGCAAGGGGGGGCGCCAGGGTCCCAAGAAGAAGAAGAAGAAGGGCCCTCCGCGCCCTCAGGCTGCCGCCTCCACCGCCGCCGCGGTTCCCCCTCCGGGCACCAGCGCCTCTTCCGACGGCCCGCCGTGCTTCAACTGCGGCTTGACTGGCCACTTCCAGGTGGCTTGTCCCAACCCCCCGATGTGCTACCTGTGCAAGGATGCCGGGCACCCCGCGATTCTCTGTCCGGATCGCCCGGTGACGGAGGAGATCATGATGTACGGCCACGGCATCGAGGACATGGCCTTCTTCCACATCGAGGTTCCAGAGATCCCCCCTCCCTCCCCCTCGCTGCTGGCGATTGTGACGGTCGTGGGCGAGGCCGTCGCCACCTCGGAGCTGCTTGAGGCAGAGCTCAACCACTTGTGCAGGTGCACGTGGGATTGGCAGGTGACCCCCACCGCTTCCAACGCCTTCTCGGTGATCTTCCCCGACGCTATGAGTATGGGATTCTGTACCCGCAGCAACAACATCACCCTGGCACTCAACGACATTGTGGTGAACATATCTGAGCCCCAGTGGGATCCCAAGGCTGTCGCTGTCCTGGACACTGCTTGGCTCCTCATCGCCGGCCTGCCAGATGTGGCCCGGTCTGAGCGAGTCATCTGCAGTATGTCCAAGAGCCTAGGCAAGGTGGTGGTGGTTGACGAGCTCTCCTTACGCAAGGAGGAGGAGGTCCGGGTCAAGGTGAAGTGCCTGGACTCCTCCATGCTCCATGTCACGATCCGGGTCTTCTTCAACAACGACGGCTACGACCTCAAGATCTGCCCCGAGCCTCCGAACCACGTCGGCCGCCCCCGCTTCTCTGATGATAGTCACCTGGGGGTGGCCCAGCTGATGCCGATGACTCCCACTGCAGGCGCTCGCGCCACTCCCGCCTCGACGATCCAGGAGATGACGAGGACGGCTCGGAGCACTCCCGCTCCCCCTCCCGGGAGCCCTCCAACCCACCAGCGGGTCGTGGCGGTTCCGGGGCGGGGCGCACTCGAGTGTCGGCCGCTGACCTCGCGGTGGCCCTCCGCTTGGCCACCCCGCCGGTCATACCCTCTCAGTCTCCGTCGGAGTCGGCCAGTGACATCTCCAGTGTGGGCCTCCTCGTCGCCCCGCCATCGTCGCCTCGCTCCTCCTGCGCCGTCTCCGTCGCTCCTCGCCGTCGGGGCCGGACCCCCCATCCCCCGCCGGCTTGGCCTCCCCGGTCTCCACAGGTGGAGGCGGGTGTGAGGTTCCCGTCGCACCTGCCCCGTCGCCTCCACCCGCGGGGGTTGTGCTCGGGATCACCCTGGAGCTCGCCGGCCCGCTCCCCCCGCCGGTGCCCTCCGACGTCCGTCTCTCCTAGCCGACCGCCCCGTCCGCCTCGGTGGCTGTGGACGTCTCCTCGCCGACCTCCGCGCACCCCCCTCTGACGGTGGCGTACGCCAGGCGGCCCCGCTCCACCTCGACGCCGGTGACGTCCTCCCGCCGCAGTGCCTGCCTCGATGCGGCGCGGCCGGCCGACTCTCCGGCGCCATCCATCGCCGAGCGCGCGGAGCTCCGCGCGGCGGTCCGGAACCTCGAGTCAGGTGCGGACCCCGACCTCCCCAGTTCTTCCTGTTGCCCATTTTCCGCTCTTGAGGCTGCTCCGCTTGGCCACCTCGCCAAGGTGGCCAATGACTCGGCCATTGTTTTCAGGGGGGAGGTCGGTCCCCCCTTAGAACAGATCGCGGCCATTAGGGCCCGGGAGATTCTAGATGGCAAGCTGGCTGAGACCCGCGCTCGCCTGCTTCGGCCTCCCGAGAGGTCGACCACCACCCCCACGGTTCAGGCCCCTCCGGTGGCCGACGGGATAATCCGTGGCCGCACCCGTTCGCGCACTGCTGCCCTCCGCGCTCAAAGCGCTTCCCGTGTCCTGGGGTCAAGCAGCCCCCCGATGGGGGCTTAGATGCGGGCCCTTTTCTGGAACATTCGCGGCTTCGGCCATGATGGTCGTCGTCGCCAACTCATTGAGTACATTCGTGATGAACGCATTGACATCATTGCCATCCAGGAAACCTTGCGTACTGAGTTCGCCCTTCAGGAGCTTGAACGCCTTAGCTCCCACCTCTTCGCTTGGCACTGGCTCCCTTCTAGTGGGACCTCAGGCCACTCTGGCGGCATCCTCTTAGGGGTAAAGGATGCCACCTTTGAGGTGGGTGGCATGGACCGGGGTGAATTCTTTGTTAGTATGGAGATCTTCGAGCGCGCCCTAAATTTCAAATGGGAGGTCATTATTGTGTACGGACCGGCGGACCACCGCCGCTCCCTGGCCTTCCTAGCAGAGCTGCAGCTGAAGATCTCTAACTCCCTCCTCCCAGTTCTCGTGGGCGGAGACTTTAATCTCATCCGATCCCCGGATGAGAAGAATAATGATCAGATTAACTTCCCCCGGATGCAATTATTCAACGATTGGATCGCAGAGCTGGGGCTCCGCGAACTTGATCGGACGGGTGCCAGGTTCACCTGGACGAACCAACAGATTGTCCTGACACAATCCGTCCTGGATCGTGTCCTAGTTTCCCCTGAATGGGAATTACGCTGCCCCTGGCATTGCTCCGGGCTGTCACCCGGATCGGGTCTGACCATGTCCCCCTCCTCCTCTCCACCGCCGACGAGCGGCCCTCCACCCTGACGCTATTTTGGTTCGAGCCCTTCTGGCTCAATCAGGCCGGCTTCCAGGAGGTTGTCGTTGTTCGCTGGATTTTTGCTCGCTCTGCTCCCCATCGCTCCATGTCCGCTGTCGACTCGTGGCACTTCTGCGCCAAGCTTGCCCGCCAATTCATGAAGGGTTGGGGGGCCAACCTGGGCCGGGACCTTAGAGAGCGCAAAAAGGCCCTCTTGATGGCTATCCAAGCCCTGGACACCCGCGCCGACTCGACCGGGATCTCCCCTGATGAGTGGATGCTGCGATACGATCTGGAAGACCGACTCTCCACCATTTACACAAATGAAGAGGCCTACTGGCGCCTACGTGGTACCCATAGGTGGGTACTTCAGGGAGATGCCAACACCGCCTATTTTCAGGCGGTGGCGAACGGCCGGCGTTATCGCAATTCCATCCACTGCCTTTGGGATGGAGACACGCCGATCGTTCTCCCCTCGGCCATCCATACCCACGTAGACGGCTTTTATAAAGCCTTATTTACTCCCACCCCGCGGGGTGGGGCTAGTCTCGCCCCCGACATTTGGTCGGGTGCGCAATTGGTCTTGGTAGAGGCCAATGCGGCATTAGTTGCCCCTTTTGACGAGGACGAGGTCCTCGCAGCCATTAAGGGGATGAACCCCTCCTCGGCCCCGGGTCCTGATGGCCTGCCTGTGATGTTCTTTAAAACGTTCTGGCCTACCATCAAGCCGGAGGTCATGGCTCTGTTCGAAGAATTTTATTCGGGCTCCATGGACCTTGGGCGCCTCAATTACGGGATTGTGACCCTCATCCCCAAGGTCCCGGGCGCCTCGGACATCCGCCAGTTCCGCCCAATCATAGTGATTAATGTGATTTTTCGGATCTTGGCCAAAGGGTGCGCCAATAGGGTGACCCTCCTTGCTGACACGATTACCCATCCGAACTAATCCGCCTTCATACAAGGTCGATTTATTCTCGATGGAGTGTTAGTATTCCACGAGGTCCTCCACGAGGTCCGTCTAAAACGCCTCCGCGCGGTCTTCCTAAAGCTAGACTTTCACAAAGCCTATGACACGATACAGTGGCCATTCCTGCGTGAAGTGTTGCTTCGCAAGGGCTTCGACAACCGTTGGGTGACCCGCGTCATGCAGCTTGTCTCTTGTGGCCGGACCGCCGTGAACATCAACGGTTACGTTGGGCCCTACTTCCCCACCCTTTGTGGGGTCCGTCAGGGTGACCCCTTCTCACCGTTCTTGTTCAACATGGTGGTTGATGCCCTGGCATCCATCTTGGAAAAGGCCAAGGCTGCTGGTCATATCCGTGGCTTAGTCCCCCACCTAGTCGGAGGGGGAGGGGTCTCCCTCCTTCAATATGCGGATGATACCATTATAATGGTCGAGGGATCCGCCCTAGATATCACTAAATTGAACTTCCTCCTCCTGTGCTTCCAACAAATGTCAGGCCTAACCATCAACTTCGATAAGAGCAAAGTGATGGTCCTCGGGTACCCCTTGGAGGAAACACAGGCTATTGCTGACCGACTAAACTGTCGGTTGGGTTCTTTCCTCACGACCTATCTAGGGATCCCCATTAGTGACTCACGCCTCACCGTGGCTGATCTTCGCCCCACGGTGACCCGTATGCAACATCGTGTTGAGCCCTGGAAAGGGTGCTGGCTGTCGAAGGCTGCTCGCGTGATCCTTATCAACTCTTCGCTTGCTAGCCTCCTTTGGTTCCTCATGAGATTTTATAGCCTACATGAAACCCTACACCAGGAGATCGCCAAATACCAATCCAAATTCTTCTGGGCTGGGGAGGGGGGTAAGCAGAAGTACCACATGGTCAGCTGGCCAGATGTATGCAAACCCAAGGACCAGGGCGGTCTTGGGATTTTGTCCTCCCGACGCATGAACATTGCCCTCCTGACTCGTTGGCTCTGGCGCATTGCCAATGGAGATGGAGGTCTCTGGCTTACTATCATCCAGAACAAGTACCTGCGTGGGCAGCCTCTCGCATTTTGTCAGCGCTCAGGCGGCTCCCAGTTTTGGCAGGCCGTCGTCCAGCTGCTGCCTGTTCTGCGCATTGGCACATCCCTTTCGGTGGGTACTGGGTCCTCGACCCTGTTCTGGCTTGATAGGTGGCTAGGCGACACCCCCCTAGCCGTGTGCTTCCCAGTTCTCTTCGACATCGTTGTTGACCCTCGGGTCTCTGTCGAGACGGCCATTATTGACTTAGGGCGCCTCGCTTTCCACCACCCCTTTGGCCCCCTTGAGGTTGCAGCTTGGGATGCCCTCCTCCAGGACATCGCACTCCTCCCTATAGACGTTGCCGACTCCCGGACATCATCTCTTGGCGACTGGAACCCTCCAGCTGTTTCTCCACCAAATCTCTCTACGCGGCTATCGCCCCATCGACGGCCCCCGAGCCCTTTAGTTTGATTTGGGACATCCGCCTGCCCCTGAAGATCAGGATCTTCCTATGGTAATGGATCCACGGCCGCCTCCCGTCCGGAGTTGAGGTCCTTAAGCGTCATGGACCTGGAGATGGGATGTGCCCCATGTGCGGCACGATAGAGGATGCCAACCACATCTTCTTCTCGTGCTACACGGCACAGTTCCTCTAGTCATGTTTCCGCGAAACGGTTGGGGGCCAGTGGTGCAACACCAACTTCCCTGACCTGCTTGCGGAAATTCAGGCCTCACCCCCTCGCTACAGGCATATTAGATGGTTGTGCGTGGGGGTCCTTTCCTGGACGCTGTGGACTGTTCGCAATAAGCTTGTGATACAGAAGGTGCCTCTTCGGCGTGCTACTGACTCCATTTTTAAAATGTGTGGTTACTTGCAGCTCTGGCGGCAGTTTAGCCGCCCACAGGACCGGGACGTCATCAGCACCCTCCTCGCCGACCTTCGATCGATGGCCTTCCGCTTGGCGCCCCTGCTCCCCCCGCCACCCCCAGAGCCCGACTAGATGTTGTGTCACTCCCGGCGCGTGTGCCTTTTTGTTTTTCAGGGCTTGTTGAGCCGTGCCCTCAGCATTAACCCTTCCACTACTTATCTGTCTGGATCTTGCGTGTGTGTGTGTGTGTGTTTGTGTGCTTGAACCTTGTTGGATGTTGGCTTGGGCATTTGCTTTATAATATAAATCGGGGCGAAAGCCTTTTTCGGTAATATTGTGTCATGGGCCCACCTCCTAGGGATATGTATAGATTTTCTTGAACAAAGTACAGACGTAAGCGCTCATATATACACGCATACACTCATCCCTATGAACGTACACACACACACCCTACCCCTTTGAGCACCTCCGAGAGACTGAGCCGGCATATCATTCTGAGATTTTACGAAGTCACTGTAGGCGCCTCGTAGTCGATGGAACGTCTCCTTTCATTGAACACGCATCTCCGGAACTTCTGAAATAAATCCCGGATAAATGCGAGCATCAGGACTTGAACCCTAATTGGCTGGGGATACCACTGTCCACCTAATGATCCAACCACAGGTTGGTTCGCAGGTATCTGTATAGTTGAGGTCGTGACTCCTCTTGTACTCCCTCCGGTCCTTTTTAGTTCGCATATAAGATTTGACCGAAGTCAAGCCTCGTAAAGTTTGACCAACTTTATAGAAAAAAGTACCAACATTCACAATCTGAAATCAATATCAATAGATGTGTAATGACTTAAAGTTTCATACTATATAACTTTAGCATGTCAGATGTTGATTTTTTTATATAAATACGGTCAAACTTTGTGAAGTTTGACTTCAGAGAATTCTAATATGCAGAGTAAAAAGGACCGGAGGGAGTACATGATATATATGTGCCTAGTGCACCCGATCAATGCATTGCATGTTGCACACCCTAAACCTAGTCTTCTACATGGTATCAGTTTTGCTCACGATCCTACCCTAACCCTGGCCGCCACCGCCGCTTCCTGCCGCCGACACACACCGTAGCCGCGCCGCTACTCTCATAGCTGCCGCCGGCCCCTGTCGCCGCCGCCTCCCTCCCCTCCATCGCTTCCGCCACCCCTTCCCCATCTATAGCTGCCGCCGCCGCTCTCCCCTACAACCGCAGTCGCCGCCCATCCCTCTCCACCCCTCCCTTCCCCAAGCCGCCCCTCCTCCCGTCGCCTCCCCGCTGCCATGAACTCCTCGGGCTCCTCCATCTCCTCTGGCACCAACCACTTTGTCAGTCCGGATGTCACCCTCGTTCACGATCTCAACATCCACAAGCGCGTCCCGATGGTCCTTGATCAATCCACCGCCTACTACTCCGCTTGGAAGTAGTACTTATCCTTGGTGTTTCGCGAGTATTTGCTCCACGGTTATGTCGATGGCACCGTGGACTCCAGCTGTTGGGGAACGTAGTAATTTCAAAAAAATTCCTATGCACACGCAAGATCATGGTGATGCATAGCAACGAGAGTGGAGAGTGTTGTCTACGTACCCTCGTAGACCGCAATGGAAGCGTTGACACAACATAGAGGAAGTAGTCGTACGTCTTCCCGATCCGACCGATCCAAGTACCGAATGTACGGCACCTCCGAGTTCTGCACATCGTCAACTCGGTGACGTCCCTCGAGCTCCGATCCAGCCGAGTGTTGAGGGAGAGTTTCGTCAGCACGACGGCGTGATGATGGTGATGATGTTCTACCGATGCAGGGCTTCGCCTAAGCACCGCTACGATATGACCGAGGTGGAATATGGCGGAAGGAGGCACCGCACACAGCTAAGGAACGATCATGAAGATCAACTTGTGTGTCATGGGGTGCCCCCCTGCCCCCGTATATAAAGGAGGGAGGGGGAGGTGCGGCCGGCCCCTAGGCGTGCGCCTGGAGGAGTCCTACTCCCACCGGGAGTAGGACTCCCCCCTCTTGCCTTGTTGGAGAAGGAAAGGGGAAGCGGGAAAGAGGAAAGGCCCCCCCTCCTTATCCTATTTGGACTAGGGGGGAGGGGGCGCGCGGCCTGCCATGGCCGGCCCTCCTCTTCTCCCTTAGGGCCCATGTAGGCCCATTAACCCCCGGGGGGTTCCGGTAACCCCCCGGTACTCCGGTAAAATCCCGATTTCACCCGAAACGATTCCGATATCCAAATATAGGCTTCCAATATATCAATCTTTATGTATCGACCATTTCGAGACTCCTCGTCATGTCCGTGATCACATCCGGGATTCCTAACAACCTTCGGTACATCAAAACACAAAAACCCTAATTACGATCGTCACCGAACTTTAAGCGTGCGGACCCTACGGGTTCAAGAACTATGTAGACATGACCGAGACACGTCTCCGGTCAATAACCAATATCGGAACCTGGATCCTCATATTGGTTCCTACATATTCTACGAAGATCTTTATCGGTCAAACCGCATAACAGCATACGTTGTTCCTTTGTCATCGGTATGTTACCTGCCCGAGATTCGATCGTCGGTATTCCAATACCTAGTTCAATCTCATTACTGGCAAGTCTCTTTACTCGTTCTGTAATACATCATTCCACAACTAACTCATTAGTTGCTATGCTTGCAAGGCTTAAGTGATGTGCATTATCGAGAGGGCCTAGAGATACCTCTTCGACAATCGGAGTGACAAATCCTAATCTCGAAATACGCCAACCCAACAAGTACCTTCGGAGACACCTGCAGAGCACCTTTATAATCACCCAGTTACGTTGTGACGTTTGGTAGCACCCAAAGTGTTCCTCCGGTAAACGGGAGTTGCATAATCTCATAGTCATAGGAACATGTATAAGTTATGAAGAAAGCAATAGCAACAAACTAAACGATCAAGTGCTAAGCTAACGGAATGGGTCAAGTCAATCACATCATTCTCCTAATGATGTGATCCCGTTAATCAAATGACAACTCCTATCTATTGTTAGGAAACATAACCATCTTCGATCAACGAGCTAGTCAAGTAGAGGCATACTAGTGACACTCTGTTTGTCTATGTATTCACACATGTATTATGTTTCCGGTTAATACAATTCTAGCATGAATAATAAACATTTATCATGATATAAGGAAATAAATAATAACTTTATTATTGCCTCTAGGGCATATTTCCTTCACCAGCCTCATGGTGAACGATGAGGAGTGGATGATCCTCGACACCATCATCATCCGCTGGTTCTACCTCACCATCTCGCTCCAAGGACCTCTTCCACACGGTGGTGGACGACGACGACGATGCTCACAATGTCTGGACCAAGCTCAACGAACTCTTCACCGTCAACCACCTCCAACGCAAGGTCCTCCCCCACGGCTAGTTTTATGGGTGGCAGCAGCTTGACTCGCCTCAAAAAGCTTGTTGATAAGCTCCATGATCTTGTCGAGACGGTCGGCGACGAGCTTCTTATCAGCACCCTCACTGTTGGCCTCAACGAGGACTTCAGGAACGCCGCCTCCAACCTAACCCTTATTCCAGACCCGACCTTCGCGAAGGTGGTGGCGTACCTGAAGCTGGGGGAGCACCGGATGAAGATGACGTGGTCCCGGGCGACACAGATTACCCTAGATGTCGTCACCTCTCGCGGCGCCCCCCACCGCCCGCCTCGGCTCCTTCCAAGCCGCGGCCTGAAGGAAATATGCCCTGGAGGCAATAATAAAGTTATTATTTATTTTCTTATATTATGATAGATGTTTATTATTCATGCTAGAATTGTATTAACTGGAAACATAATACATGTGTGAATACATAGACAAACAGAGTGTCACTAGTATGCCTCTACTTGACTAGCTCGTTGATCAAAGATGGTTATGTTTCCTAACCATAGACATGAGTTGTCATTTGATTAACGGGATCACATCATTAGGAGAATGATGTGATTGACTTGACCCATTCCGGTAGCATAGCACTTGATCGTTTAGTTTGTTGCTATTGCTTTCTTCATGACTTATACATGTTCCTATGACTATGAGATTATGCAACTCCCGTCTATCGGAGGAACACTTTGTGTGCCACCAAACGTCACAACGTAACTGGGTGATTATAAAGGTGCTCTACAGGTGTCTCCGAAGGTACTTGTTGGGTTGGAGTATTTCGAGATTAGGATTTGTCACTCGGATTGTCGGAGAGGTATCTCTGGGCCCTCTCGGTAATGCACATCACTTAAGCCTTGCAAGCATTGCAACTAATGAGTTAGTTGCAGGATGATGTATTACGGAACGAGTAAAGAGACTTTCCGGTAACGAGATTGAACTAGGTATTGAGATACCGACGATTGAATCTTGGGCAAGTAACATACCGATGACAAAGAAAACAACGTATGTTGTTATGCGGTCTGACCGATAAAGATCTTCGTAGAATATGTGGGAGCCAATATGAGCATCCAGGTTCCGCTATTGGTTATTGACCGGAGATGTGTCTCAGTCATGTCTACATTGTTCTCGAACCCATAGGGTCCGCACGCTTAAGGTTTCGATGATAGTTATATTATGAGTTTATGAGTTTTGATGTACCGAAGGAGTTTGGAGTCCCGGATGAGATCGCGGACATGACGAGGAGTCTCGAAATGGTCGGGACGTAAAGATCGATATATTGGACGACTATATTCGGACATTGGAAAGGTTCCGAGTGATTCGGGTATTTTTCGGAGTAACGGAGAGTTACGGGAATACATATTGGGCCTTATTGGGCCATACGGGAAAGAAGGAAAAGGGC